>NW_022145603.1:32129944-32227444 GCF_000002235.5 Strongylocentrotus purpuratus | reverse complement strand
AAAGAACTATTTGATATTGGTGTATGGTATATAGAAGATTTGTTTGATGGACATCGGAAATTAATTGGTTTTAACAATTATTTTCCTTGGCGTTCAGTCGTATCTGCCATTCCGCAGCGGTTGAAAGCTCAGTGTATTGTGAGTCGGCATCTATTAAGACAGCTAGACCTTTTAATAAGTGTTTCAGTGAAAATGTCACTTTTTCATTTGTGATTTGTCTAGTAAGAATTTAGACGATTTTTCATGTATTAAGAAGTTTTCTTATTTTCCTTTGAGAAGATCACATGTGTTTCTTTAAGGACACCTTAGAATATCTGGGACCGGTACGTGGCAAAAGTAAGTCACGGCTAAGTTCAGAGCCACATCATCAAGTCAGAGAACGGACGTGTTTGTCCACCATTTTTGATGTAACAGTTTTGTCACAAATGTCTCCGCGAGGGGTAATTTGTGTTCCACGGTTTCGAGTAGATCCTGCCAAAGATGTACGTATTAATTATCAATTGGTTCAGAGGCAATTAAGCAAATATATAATGTAGAAATGTAGAGTTAAATGAAATGTAACTAACGAGCGTGGAATGTACGCAACTTGTATGGCCAGGTATGGCGAGAGTATTTTCGGTCAGTTAGGTTAATACCATATTTGTCTAAATATGTGTGTTGATGTGCTTGTATAAATAATGCATCAAATAATAGATTTATTTGGTGGCATTAACAGTAAGATTTGAGAAGTTTTTATTCTGGTTTTTGTTGTAAGAAACACTTCAATTTAGAAAGTGGGTAAATGAAACAGATGTTGGTTTTGTATCAATTTTACATCGATAGATGTTACAGTGTGAGAATATTTGGACTGAAGAGGTCATGATTGTATTTCTTTGATTGTAGTCGAAATATATAAGGACAGGTTTTTTGGAACAAATTAATAAACAGGCATTACTCAAGTTGAGATTAGAATGGATATTCAATCTTTATTGCAAATATTCATTTAACATTTAAAGTGAATTATAAGAAGTACATTTACATGAGAGCTATAGGTATGTTTACAATTGGTAAATACAAAAAGAGGATTTTGATGCAAAGTGGCAAACTAAGGATATACCTGTTTCACAAAGTCAATATTTAATGGTTTATTAAACAGAACGATGTATTGGTGATTAGCAATCGCAAGGCAATGATGCTAAGGATTTCTTCATCTTTTATTTTTCATACAGATTGAATAAACACTCGATTTATCGAGGACTATCCGATTCAACAGGACAAACTCGACTGAGCATTCCTTCTTTCCGTGATCCATCAATTCAATATCTCTAAAGCTGACCAGGGAACGGGAGAAGATGTCTGAGAAAGTAAAGAGGAGGACCGCCAAGGCCAAGCTCACAAGAAAGGAAAATGCAGTCCGCCTCCAGATAGATGAGAATCGTCCTTCATCAGAGGTGAGCGACATGTTTGTAGAGTACCAACAGGCGTACCACGAGCTTACAGGCATCCATGAAGTCTATGCAGCAACTATAGAAGACGATGCAACATTTGAGCAAGAAGAACAGTGGATGGAGAAATGTCAGAAAGATTTCTTAATGTTCCAGATGGATGTTAAGGACTATTTCCGTAAGGAGTCCCCAACTCCAGTGGTTGAAGTTCAGGACAGAAACAACCAAGCAGATCCAAACCCCCTACCTGATGACATTCATACATCCAGTGAAGTCAATCAGGCAAGCCCTCCTACGTAACATGTTAGACAGGTCAGTAGTTTCCAGCTGGAGGGACCCAAGCTACCTAAGTTCAATGGGGATGTGAGAGAGTATGGCATATTTAAATCAGATTTCAAACATCTGGTCGAGAGCAGGTACGGGAACAGGGATGCCATTTCGATTCTACGTACTTGTCTACAAGGACGTCCACTTGATCTGATTAGAGGTATTGGGGCTGATTATGAAGCAGCATGGGAGCATCTTGATTGCATATATGGAGATCCAAGGTTTGTGGCTGATGCAATAATGAACGATCTCCACAAATTCAAGCCTCTGAAAGAGAACGAAGATGGTCGTTTTTGTGATCTGGTACATATGGTGAGAAGAATTTACAACACGTTAAAGGAAATAGGCCGAGAGAATGATATGAACAACAGTAACATGTTGGCCATGATTGAACGGAAGATGAACCCAGATGACAGAAGAGTATGGTTCCGCTATCAAGAGATAGACAAAGATGAACAGCAATCAGCTGTTTCCCTGGAGATGCTGCTAAAGTGGATGAGCGGAGAGATGAAGGCCAGAATGAGAGCAAATGCTCCCCTAAGAAGTGACAGTCGTCATGCAGTAGGGCACATATGTCACAGACACCTCAGAGACAGCAATCAGAAGAAACTCTGCAACACCGTTGCTGGATATGCAAGACAGGAGACCATTGGGTGGACCAATGCAAAAAGTTCACATCAAAGACCGCACGAGAAAGGCTCCAGTTTGTTAAGGATCAACATGCATGTTTTAGCTGTTTGAAAAAAGCAGGGCGGAACCACTCAATGGCAACGTGTCGGAGGAGGCAGCAATGTCCGGAGATGAGGGATGGAAAGAGATGTAACTATTTCCATCATCCATTGTTGCATTTTGATTCTGAGGGTGCGAGTGGAAGAAGCACAGTTGGTGTTGCTGCAGTGGACAGTGGAGAAGCCATGCTGCCCTTGGTTACTGCAGATGTTGGGCACAGAGGGAACATTTTAAGGGGAAATGTTCTCCTGGACTCAGGTGCGCAAATAAGTTTAATAAGAGATGAGTTTGCTGCTGAGATGGGACTGGAGGGGATCTCGGCTACCATCACGGTAACCAAGATAGGCAGAGATGAGGAAACATTGACAACGAAGAAGTATAAAGTGCCCATTAGAGAGGTAAATAAAAGCAAAACAATAATGGTTACTGCATTAGGAATAGACTGCATAAGTGATGACGTAGCTGCGGTGAACCTGCCGGAGTTGGCCCAGAAGTTTCAACTGAGAGAAGAGGACTTGCAAAGAGGTAGTGGACCAGTTAATCTTCTAGTTGGAATAGACCATGCTAGACTGCATGCCGGAGAAGTTAGAGTAGTTGGCGGCTGTGCTGCTAGGAAGTCCGCTGTTGGATGGGTTGTATTTGGCACAACTCAGAGAGAAGCAGAGAACAGAACAAGAGTTCTTCATGTTAAGTTAGCAAGCCCAGTTGACTTTTTGGAAGATTTTTGGAAGATAGAGTCAGATGGTGTTAATCCTACCTCCTGCCAGTGCACACAGAGTGGGCTTACCAAACAGGAAGCTGAGGAAGAGAGGATTATCAGGGCGTCATCACGCAAAGTAGGAAGACAGTGGGAGATATCATATCCATGGGATAAAGATCCTGATCTCTTACCCAATAACAAGTTCTTAGCAGAGAAGATGCTCTTTGCTGCAGAAAGAAAACTCAGAAAGAATCCAGAGCATACAGAAGCCTACAAATCTAAGATACAAGAGATGACTGAGATGGGATTTGCTAAGAAGCTAGAGAAAGATGAAATGACAACGTACAAAGGACCGGTACATTACATCAGTCACCACGCAGTATTATCAGGCCAGACAACAAAAGCACACCTCTGAGAATTGTATTCAATTCATCTGCAATCTACAAAGGTCACTGCTTGAATGAGTACTGGAAGAAAGGGCCTGACTTACTGAACAACCTATTTGGAGTCCTCCTCAGGTTCAGAGAACACCCAGTGGCAATATGTGCAGATATTAGCAAGATGTATCACCGTATATTGATTCCCGAAAGAGATCAGCATGTACACAGATTTCTGTGGAGAGACATGAACCAGGAGAAAGAACCAGATGTGTATATGATGAAGGTGGTGACGTTTGGAGACAAACCAGCGGCAGCAATGGCGCAGATAGGTGTAAGACTGACGGCTGAAGAAGGTGAAGCCAAGTACCCAGAAGCAGCTGCAATCCTGAAAAGAAACATCTACATGGATGACATCTGCGATTCAGTAGAGACCGAAGATACAACAAAGAAACGTATCGCAGAGGTAGATGAACTGTTGGAGGCAGGAGGTTTCAAGGTTAAAGGTTGGCAATCAAACAAGCCACTTGATGGAGGCAACAAGCAGGAAAAGATGAAACTCTTAGAGGAGATTGCTGAAGAGAAGGTGATTGGTGTAGTATGGGAGAGACATAATGATACCTTCTCATACAAGGTCAAGCTACAAGAAACGGATAAAGAGACAGAAAAGCTGACTAAGAGAAAGATCTTGGGAAAAGTAGCAAGAATCTATGATCCTATTGGTTTTGCTGCGCCAATTATCATCAAGGCAAAGACTGGCTTACAGAAGCTGTGGCAGAGTGGTTATGACTGGGATGAGGAGTTACCTGATGGAGATGAATGGAGAGGATTATTCAGAGAAATGAGTAAGCTCAATGACATCAGTCTTGAGAGATGTCTGAAACCACAGAATGCCTAGGGGAGACCAGTCTTATGTATTTTCTGTGACGCTTCTGAGATTGCATATGGTGCATGCGCTTATCTGAGGTGGAAGACAGATGATGACAAGTATGAAGTGCGCTTCGTATCAGCCAAGTCGAAGGTCGCACCTCTTAAAGCGCTCACTATTCCTCGACTTGAACTGCTGGCAGGGGTACTAGCAGCTAGAATGCACGAAGCAATCAGCAATGAGATGAGGCTACAGGTGGAAAAGGTTGTTTTCTTCACTGATAGTATGATTGTGCTCCAGTGGATAAAGTCATCTGCCAGAACATACAAGGCATTTGTATCAAGCAGAGTAGGTGAAATCCAGACACTAACAAACCCAGCAGACTGGAAACACATCCCTGGTGAAGTCAATATAGCTGATAAGGTGTCACGAGGTATAGCTGTAGAGAGGCTGTCAGAAGAGTGGAAGGATGGGCCCATTTTTCTGCTCTCTGACGAGTCAGACTGGCCTACAGACAAGGCAGCAGTGAATTGCAAAGGTGACATAAGTGAGGAAAAGACAAAGTCCCAGTCAGTCTTCATAACAACAGAGACAGCAGAAGTGATAAATTGTAAGAGAACTTTGAGTTGGAGAAAGCTCCTGAGAACGACCGCATATGTATTCAGATTTATCCAAATCCTGAAGGCCAAGATACAGAAGGGACCCAAACCAGATGACAAAGTTACTCTAAGCCCAACAGAGTTAGATAGTGCAGAGAAGTACTGGGTAAAGAGAGCACAGATCAGTCTACTGCCCAGACTAGAGAAAGGAGAATTCAAGGTGCTCACTCCTTTTGTTGACGATGATGGTGTGATCAGAGTAGGTGGTAGAGTGGAAAACCTTGTGACGTCATACGAGTCGAAGCATCCAGCTCTACTTCCTGCCAGCCATCACATATCACTGATGATAATACGTAGCGCACATGAACTGGGACATCATGGTGTAGCAGCGACTACGGCCAAGACACGGAGAAAGTTTTGGATACTCCAAGGTTACCGACTAGCTAAGACGGTGAAACATCGATGCGTGACGTGCAGAGCTGCAGAGTGTAGAAGGGAAACGCAGATTATGGCGAATCTGCCTAGCTGTCGATTGGCACCATTCACCCGCCTTTCCATTATACGTCATGCGACTACTTTGGCCCATATTTAGTCAAGGTGGGTCGAAACAAGAAGGCCAAGCATTACGGCATCATCTTCACATGTTTGAATACCAGAGCCGTGTATCTGGAGATGGCAACAGACTGTTCAACGATGGAGTTTCTCCAAGCATTACGTAGATTCATTGCAGTGAGAGGGCAGCCTGCACAGTTTCTGAGCGACAACGGGACGCAGTTTGTTGGAGCGGAACGCGAGCTTCGCGAGATGGTTAGAGGATGGAGCGAGAGAGAGAGCTCAAAGATTTTTGTGCCGAGAAACGTGTAGTGTGGAAGTTTGTTACTCCAGGAGCGCCTCATCAGAATGGTTGTGCGGAAGCCATGGTGAAAAGTTGCAAGTTTGCTTTGAAAAGGGCAATAGGTGAGCAAGTGCTCACACCATTAGAGTTGTATACATGTTTCTTAGAGGTCGCAAATCTTGTGAATGAACGACCAATAGGACGCGTTGGTAATGATCCAGATGATGGAGGTTACCTCTGTCCGAATGATTTGTTGTTGGGGAGATCTTCGAGCAAGGTGCCTCACGGTCCATTCCGTGAGACCAGGAATCCCAGACATAGAGTAGAGTTTGTGCAGCAAATTGTGAACTCGTTTTGGAAGAGTTGGAACAGAGACGTGTTTCCATTACTTGTACCACGAAGAAAATGGAACACTGAGCGTAGAAACGTCCGTGTTGGAGACATCGCGATGTTGGCAGACGCAAATGCAGTGCGAGGGAAGTGGACTATAGCGAGGGTAGTTCAAGTGTATCCTGGGGTAGATGGTACAGTTAGGAATGTCAAAGTTAAAACTGTCTCAGGAGAGTATCGCAGGCCAGTTACAAAAATAGCGATAATATATCCAGCTGAAGGGTATGATGGCTAAAGACTAGACATTTGAACGAAATAGAGAAGCGGATAATTAGGCATTTTATGTAATGGGGTTTCAGTGAAAATGTTACTTTTTCATTTGTGATTTGTCTAGTAAGAATTTAGACGATTTTTCATGTATTAAGAAGTTTTCTTATTTTCCTTTGAGAAGATCACATGTGTTTCTTTAAGGACACCTTAGAATATCTGGGACCGGTACGTGGCAAAAGTAAGTCACGGCTAAGTTCAGAGCCACATCATCAAGTCAGAGAACGGACGTGTTTGTCCACCATTTTTGATGTAACAGTTTTGTCACAAATGTCTCCGCGAGGGGTAATTTGTGTTCCACGGTTTCGAGTAGATCCTGCCAAAGATGTACGTATTAATTATCAATTGGTTCAGAGGCAATTAAGCAAATATATAATGTAGAAATGTAGAGTTAAATGAAATGTAACTAACGAGCGTGGAATGTACGCAACTTGTATGGCCAGGTATGGCGAGAGTATTTTCGGTCAGTTAGGTTAATACCATATTTGTCTAAATATGTGTGTTGATGTGCTTGTATAAATAATGCATCAAATAATAGATTTATTTGGTGGCATTAACAGTAAGATTTGAGAAGTTTTTATTCTGGTTTTTGTTGTAAGAAACACTTCAATTTAGAAAGTGGGTAAATGAAACAGATGTTGGTTTTGTATCAATTTTACATCGATAGATGTTACAGTGTGAGAATATTTGGACTGAAGAGGTCATGATTGTATTTCTTTGATTGTAGTCGAAATATATAAGGACAGGTTTTTTGGAACAAATTAATAAACAGGCATTACTCAAGTTGAGATTAGAATGGATATTCAATCTTTATTGCAAATATTCATTTAACATTTAAAGTGAATTATAAGAAGTACATTTACATGAGAGCTATAGGTATGTTTACAATTGGTAAATACAAAAAGAGGATTTTGATGCAAAGTGGCAAACTAAGGATATACCTGTTTCACAAAGTCAATATTTAATGGTTTAACAGAACGATGTATTGGTGATTAGCAATCGCAAGGCAATGATGCTAAGGATTTCTTCATCTTTTATTTTTCATACAGATTGAATAAACACTCGATTTATCGAGGACTATCCGATTCAACAGGACAAACTCGACTGAGCATTCCTTCTTTCCGTGATCCAATAAGATTTCGTAATTTCGTAAAAATTAGACAAAAATGACAATAAGAGACAATGACATGTGGTTCCCGATGTAAACAAGAGCCAGAAACTATTGAACACCTGTTTGTAGAATTTTTATATACACGAGCTTACTCGAACGAATGTCTAAGATGGTGGCATACTAGATTTAATAAAGAAAATTTTAATTTGAAAGACGAGGAGACGAGGATTGCGGCAGAGCCGGCAGAGATCAAGCAGACACTGGCCATTTTCCTGGCGAAAGCGCCTCTTTTTGTTGGCAGAGAAGTCGGGTCGGCTCCGTTTTGAATATGTGACGGCCCCTCAAACTTTTCCATTAAAAAAAATGAAGTTAGAGTTCAGATAAAAATAAATAAAGTAATGTTGGGCAGTGGAAATGCTTTAGCGACCATAGTTTGGCTCCATTTGGGGGAATTTTCTTTTAGTAATAGTGACATTAATTGATTTGATGCTATTGTATTATTTATGCAAAATATTTTCATTCAGGAAGTTTCCCAATCTCGGAGTTGCTTTTAACTTTTCATGCTGAAAACGAGATTTGTCACTGTACACCATTTATTATATATGGCACAGTACAATGAGTAGCGTTAACAAAAAACGTTTTATTCATTAAAACATGGTATGAAAAAGGTATAGTTACATTATCTGTTCACCTTGACTGAAATGGCAATATTTATACCTCCTTTAATTTTTGAGACGAAGACAAGTTTGACTGTAATTTTGTGGATTTTATTTTGTGAAGATATCTATTCCCCAATCTGGAAATAAAATATCCCCAGATGTGAATTTATAGACTTTCATTTGGCTTTTTAAACTAGTCAACTTATAACAACGAGTACCTTCTTTCTTTAATAATTTAATGAAACGTCAGAGCATCCGCGCCTCGCGCGGGAAGGGGGAATCTCTCCCTCCCTGCACCCACCCCCTAGGAGGTGCTCACTACCGCCCCCCTAAATTAAAATCCTGCCTATATGCTTAAGAGGATAATAGCCCAGGTAGCAAGCCCATGTGGGACCCACATGGGTCCCATATTCTCTAAATGTTATCTTTATTGAGTGTGACTTGAAAAAATTAATAACTTGGAAGGGAGGGGGCCCAACCTGCCACACGCTTCTACCTCTTGGTTGCTTTGATCCATTGCCGAAAATATTTTTGCACCTATCATCCCCCCCCAAAAAAAAAAAAAAAAAAACGAGGATACAAATCGACACCCTTGATCTTGGCTACATCACATATCAAGCTGCTGTGCCCCAATCATTACTCCCTACTATACTATTACAACTACATGGAGACCCTAATGCAGAACACTTTGGCATAAAACGCACCCTCCGACCAGGGACGTGATAGAGAAGGACAGGAATCAAGCCGCTCTCCTTTGACCCCATGCTCCAAGCCGCCGAAAAGTTATGCGCTAATCTGCAACTGTTGACCAGGTGGTGAGATAAAAGAGCGCATGAAATTTCAGGATTTAGAATTCCTACATCAGAAAATGGTATCACTGCAACTGTTCGCTGTCCCTTCCAATGATTTCTCATCCATTGTTGAATGTGTAAAGAGTAGAACGAGCGAACACAAACTTGTGTACTTTCATCCTTTTTTAAACTTGAAAAATACAAAAAACACGCGAAAACACGCATTAGCAAACTTAATGTCATTGAAGATTGTAAATCATGGATCAAATAACGGGACATTAAAGCATGCAAAAATTAGCGCATCATCCTAAAATATTGAGTTTTTGACAGGATGTAATTTTTCTTTTACCAACTCTGGCACACAAATTAAAGGAAGGACGGAGTTCTAAATTTGAAAATTTGTTTGATGCACTATTCCCAATAAAATCCCCATATAAAGTTTTTGATTTACACTGAAATTTTGCCGGTAATTTAATATTTTGTAATAAATGTAAAACTGGTGCCTGGCTTCCGAAATTTCCCGCAGTGGAAGCGCGGTTCGGAGCATGGAACTTCAAAGCCAAGTGGAATGTTACACATCCCATTGTTACGCTTTAGAACTCAAGAATGCGTTTGAATAAATTACAAGAGTTTCGCCTCCTTTTCTTTCACCTCCCTGCTCCGACGAGCCAAAACATGCTTTGGGCCATTCATCCAAAGAGAAATCCGCAATTTATGTCAGACATGTGCTGCTTGTGAGTCGATCAGAGTTACTATCTCAAATATCAAGGTCCACTACACAACACCTCGACTATCCTCTCCAAATGTTGTTTGCAGACATTGCCGAACTACCTAATTTGTAAATTCTATAGACTCTGTGTCCTTATTCACAGTCAAATATGTTCTTCTGTTCATGTACATCTGCCCCACATGCCACATAAATTTTCTTCCTTTGTTCACTCTAACACCCATTTACAAGAAATCCCTCTCCCTCCTCTTCTGTCACCTGACCACGCTTCCTGCCATAACAGTCACATGACTGACTTCCTTTTTAATACTGATGAGGATGGTATTGTTATACTTAGTTGATACATATGTATGCGTATTGGAAAGAGCAGAGAATAAACTTAGAGCTTCTCAGCAGAGGGGCATTCTGAACCAGAGCTACCAAACAATAAATATCGCCTTCCCGCTTTCTCCTTTCTGTTGTGAAAAAGAACCCATGCGGGCCAATACAAGACTGAGCCCCACATTAATAATCATGGTTGTTCATAAAGTGTTATGAGACGGGTTAAAGTATCTAAGCAATCCGACTGGTCAATTGACTTTAGGTGGGCGTGCATTTATTTTTCCCATCGTACAAAAACATCTCCCATCAAAAATTGATAACCGATGCTCGATATCTGCCGATATTGCTTACGCGTAATTTAGCCAAATCTAATGTGTTGCAAAATTCTAATAATAATAATAATAATAACGTTAAAATATTCTAGGCCTAGATCTAAACATGTCTGTACCTCGTACTTGGCGTGTCATCCGTCGCAGATTCAGTCGTCTCTTCGGTTTTCAGCCTCTTTGCCTTTGGTTCCGAGTCTGAGGAGAAATGTCAACATATAAATAGAGATACATGTGTGAGGAATAATAAAAAATACAGGTTACGAAGTATGGCAGTTTAAAATTTGCCTCGGGCAAGATTAAGTCCTACAAATTCTTGACAAATTTGAATTTTGAAAGACTTTGTTAACTCTCACTATGCCGGTCATATATATGTGACAAACAAATAAGGTATTTTGAAACATACATTACTTCACCACGAAAAATATATATGGTGGTCAATTTATATCACTGCTTAGAGCATAACTCAAGTATTCTAGATATTTTTGGACAAATTTGCAAATGATGTGCAGGATCTTGAACAATAGTAAAGGAAAGAGAAATGATTCCCGTTTGGGGTATGAGAGGTCTAAGGCGATATGGGTTTCGTGTTTTTATGTCACTACGTTACAGTCCCTAATGAGAAGACAGCCCTTAGCAACGGATATTGACGTTTTGGTTCATATCAAAATGTCCACTTTAGAGCGCTATAACTTGTTGTTATAAAAGCAATGAACTTGGAATGTTGATGTGTCTTAGCAGTAATCTTCATAATATATCAAAAATGGAGATATCGAAATTTTTGCGCAATTCATATTATTGGAAAAGTTTGTTAAAATCATATTTTTTGCCCAAAATTGTTATGCAAATCATCACCAAACCTATTTAATGAGGTAGTATCGTATGAAAAACCTCACTCTCATTCATATGACACCTCACACATGGTGAAATGGGGTTCTGTTATTAAAGTAATCTTCATAATTTACAATAGTAGTTATACATGGCGGCCATTTTAAATAAATAAATGGTCGCCATTTCTTCCCAGCAGCATTTGTTCAAGGTAGTGCACCTAGAAATTGTGCAGGGAGGTGCCCTACACACGGTAATACCCAACGACCTTTTACAACAACCCATGTCTCAAAACCCCCAAAATTGTAATTTAGTCTGTAATTTATGCGTATTGCATATTTTATACCTTCTTCATAAACGACATTATCAGTAACGATTCATTGATGCCATCGCGGTGGACGCCCATGTACACAGAAAATAGGTATAAATTACCCTTTGGTCTAATTTTCATGTGGTCTAATATATAGATTGGACGAAGACATGGTCATTTTACCAATTAGTGACATACAAGCGGCTATTGGCACTGCCGGTAAATTGAAAAGCATGGTGATTGGCCGAAACGTTGATTGACCATGTATAGCGGCTTTATCGGATTTACCCATGTAAACTGGTTATAGGCTAAATGAAGTTGGACGAACCGGGTATTGGACCAAGTGGCATTTGATCATACAGCAATACAATAATTTATTTTGATTGAAATTATTTCAATTATAGGATCAGGAAAATGTGCTGAATATAGTTCTACTGACAATCTGGGTACGGTTGGGTAAAAAAATTCATCATTAAAAAATAATGAATAAATAAAATTACATCGAATTAATTTAAGTGGGTATCTTTCAACAAGTAAAGGATAACAAAACTTTAAACAAAAGTATTATTACTGTTCTGTCCCTACAAGTACATCGCTTTTTGACATGAAATTAAAAAAAATGTTAAAATGCGAATCATACCTTTAGAGGATGCTTCTTTCATCTGTTCTTGTTCACTCGCGAGATACTGAACTACATCAAGATGACCATGGCGTGATGCAACAATAAGTGGGGTTTTACCATCATTATCGCCCCTCTCTATCTGTGCACCTTGACCAACGAGGAACTTAACTAGATCAAGTTGGCCTTTGCTTGATGCAGCATGAAGAGGTGTCTCACCATCATTATCAGCCCTATCTACCTCTGCTCCATGACTAACTAGGTGCTGAACTACATCAAGATGACCTGCGTGTGATGCATTATGAAGAGGAGTTTCACCATGAATATTACCCCTTTCTACCTGTGCTCCTTTACTAACAAGGTACTCAACTATGTTAATATGATCATTGAATGATGCAAAAATAAGTGGGGTGGTACCACTATTATTGCCCCTCTCTATCTGTGCACCTTGACCTACGAGGAACTTAACTACATCAAGTTGGCCATTCATCGATGCAGCATGAAGAGGTGTCTGACAATAATTGCCACTGTCTACATGTGCTCCTTGACTAACGAGGTAATGAACTACATCAAGATGACCTGCGTGTGATGCATTAATAAGCGGTGTCCATCCTTTATTATTACCCTTCTCTACCTGAGCTCCTTGACTAACGAGGTACTTAACGATGTCAATGTGACCTCCTTCTGATGCAAAATGAAGAGGAGTTGCACCACCATCATTGCCACTGGCTACATGTGCTCCTTGACTAACGAGGTAATGAACTACATCAAGATGACCTGCGTGTGATGCATTAATAAGCGGTGTCCAACCTTCATTATTACCCTTCTCTACCTGAGCTCCTTGACTAACGAGGTACTTAACGATGTCAATGTGACCTCCTTCTGATGCAGCATGAAGTGATGTCTCACCATCATTATCACCCATATCTACCTCTGCTCCATGACTAACTAGGTGCTGAACTACATCAAGATGACCTCCCTGTGATGCATTAAGAAGCGGTGTCCTACCATTATTATCACCCTTCTCTACCTGTGCACCTTGACCAACAAGGTACTTAACTACGTCAACATGACCGTCACGTGATGCTAAGAAAAGGGCCGTCTCACCATTTTCAGTAGGCTTATCAATCTGTGCTCCTTGACCAACGAGGTACTCAACTATATCGAAATGACCCTCAGAAGCTGCCTCGTGAAGGGCTTTATCGACCTCAGTAAGATTATTTGCTGCTCTTTCAGCCATGTTTTGCTATTGACCCAATTGTGAAACAAATCTTATGGATATTTCTTCTTTCTACACCTAATATATCGTGTTGATCAATCAAGTCACATTTGTATTCTGTATATCGTTCTTAAAAGAGACTAAATACGTCAATGAATTTACCCGCTCTACAGTCAGAGAGGAATATATCGATCTCTGTTACCCTGCAGGTTTAAGCTATTCGTAGCCTACTAATGACCATGCATTGGAAACTACGGCAGAGAAATGATTCGAATTTGATAAAGCAATACTTGCCAGCATAATTCCAATTCTATAATTAAAGAATCCGTCTCGGAAAAACCTGGCGCTGTCAGTACAAGTGTGAAATCTTCACTTTATTTGTCTGATTTCCTTCACATAAACCGACGTGCTCCGGTCAATCCAAACATAACACCACAATCTATTGATTCAAGATTATCGAATCAGTTCACAAATCAATTCATCAAATTTTTCCACGATAACACGTTGGATTTTTTTTTTTTTTAATGTAGCTCTTTGCTCTTTATCCGAAGAATTTACCAAGTGTTTGATGGCATATTACACAAGGGTAAGAGCTAAATAATTCATTTTTGTGTGCGTACAGTTTCCCGATTAAACTAACCGATGGAACAGTCATGGATAAAATGGCGGATTCTGTTGTGAGTAACGAGCGTTGTTTGGCAGAACGTCATCATGATAGTACGTCACCGTGACCTGACCTAGGCTTCGATGGAACGTAATGCAAATAAACATGAAAAGAGAATATATGCATGGCTGACTATTTAGAATGAGCCGAAACCAGCTAGTCGCATGCAGTCAGTACGCCGCTGCACGAAAACCGCCCGTATTTATCGTAGTCGTATGCAAGCCCAGCGGTCAATATGAATACCTAATGAGCACACGAGCTTGAAAACACCGACTTGTTTCCACCCACATAAAATAGTATCTTGTTAATCATTTAGCATGAACGATATGTCAAATTGAAGACAAGAAACTGCTCTTTCATTCATCTGAATTAGAAATAAACTGGACTCCATTACCTTATGAAATATTTCCTGTCAAGTACAAGCTTATCTTTTCCGTATTTTCATCTAGTTTATGATGAAAGTGAATGCCTAAAAAACGTATAAAACGAGTAGGAACCTCATCAATCTTTATATTTTTGGAGATTTTAGACATCATTCTTTGTATGGTGTAGAGATCAGATTATTTGATGATTCGAACGGGTCAAGTTCACGGTTTTTAAAAATAGTTCCACATTAAGAAGATACATGAATACGAAGATTTCCGATCATCTACCGAACGATCATTCGTCAAAGGTGAACGAACTTGTGACTTCGCGGTTTGTTTTCTAGGCACGAATAATGGCGTTATTTCAACATTTTAACCCCATTTCATGTAATTATCTTGGTATTTATCGATTACTAAAATTGACTATGGGCAGTGATACGTTTGATTTTGGAAAATTTAGTGTTCGTTTCAAGAAATTTCAATTTGAAGAATAGTATGTGCCCACCCATACAAATTTGTGTAACGAAATTATACGACTTCACCGATGTCTCAATCAGCGAGTTCAGCTGTGTGGGTAGGCGATTTTGAGCAAAATGCAATTGTCATCGAATTTATCACCTGAAGAAAAAAAAATCAAAATAAATCCCATTATTATTCACGGTTATTAGTGGTATGGTGAAGTTCACAGTTGATAGTACATAGACCTAGTTGCCGCATATTAAAGTCCAATATCTCTCTGCTTAATTGTTGTTTTTTCTTCCCAAGAAATGATATGTGAACATGTCGGTGTCCAATGCAGTGATTGACACTACACACAAATAAATAAGTTAAAAATACACGGGGGCAATTTTCCCTTCAAACCTTTGAAATTCGGAGGGCAAAGAAATATTCAGGTAATTCTGTTGAAGGCACACTGAAGTCACTCATGAATTTGGTCCTGCAAAGGGTTGAGATTGACATTCCCGTTAACAAAGTAACGCCTTCAATATTAAAAGAAACACAGTCCTCTGATCAGTCATACAGTTCACGCATAAACACAACCAGGATGTTTCTTTTGAACAATTTTTTTTCATTTTTTATTTCTCTTTGAATACAAGAGACAACTTGGCAAGGTTAAAACATACATGTGTTGGCAGAAATTAGTCCAGCTGGGACACACACACAAAGTACTGGCTAGTGTAAGGCACTAATGCACAGAAAATACAAAAATCCTAAGTTACAATGAATAATGTTATAACATGAATAACTTAAGTTGCTCAAGTATGTACATGCTACATTCTGCAATAATATATATTAGAAGACTGTACAAGGAATACGGTAAGTGTGCAACATAAACTATTATAACAAAAAAGAATATAATATGTAATACAAACAAAATGGAGCATTAAATCAGATAAAGAGTATTGTGCATAATACTGGTTTGCATTCATACATGTGATGTATACATACTGGTAAGTTGTTTACTATACTTAGCAATAACTCTATATTTAGCAAAAGAAAGAAATGCTGAAAGAACACAGGCTGTAAGGTGAACATGATCACTACCGGTAGTAGCAACATACATTGTCAAAGTTAAAATAAAGATAAAGGATAAGTTAAATATTCCAACTAAAGTGTTTCGCCTGTTTACGGAGAAATTCATTTCCGTTATTGACATTTTGGAACTGCATGTTTACCTCTGAAGGTGAACTAAACTGTGAGGAAAAGGATGGTCTATCAGGCACATCTTGGGCACTATTCTTGTCAATTTGTAATGATCTCAATTTAGAAACTGAAATATGCCATGAACGTATAACATAATCACGAGACATCTCTGCACTGTAAAAAAAAATGTTCCCCTCCTACCAGCATCTCTATGTACAATCAAAAGCTCACCGAACTGGTGTATAATCTTATCCTTTACAAATATTGGACTTTTATTTACACGGTCATACTGCAGCGCATCACAACATCTTTTTGAGACAAGATCAGAAAAATATTCATAAACAGTTATGAATAAAAAATAACCATCCTCAAGACACAGCCTACGTATATACAAATAAACATTTAGAATTTTGAGTAACAAGTCTTCGTCCGAATCTGATGCAAGCACACGACTCTGATGCGAACTTTCAATACTTCTAAGTGACATTTTATTAGCACTACTTTTCTTTATACAATACATGTAGCATGGTCTACATATATGATGACCTTGTGTTCCTGAAAAGTCTTTATTTATATCACACAATCTTTTCAATTCACTTTCAGGAATATCTTTACAGGTATATGTTTTGTCATTAGAAGTCAATAATGCTTCACAAACAGAACAGGAACGAAAACTTCTAGATTGCTCAAAATGTGCCAATTCAAATCTATGTTTCATGCATAAAGGTAAAGTAGGTGGAAGTGAAGTGCATTCTACAGAAAATGCAGCATTGAATTATTCTAATTCACATTCACGATCTCTTAATGAGTTATTAAAACAACGGTCATAATGGAACAGAAAACAAATGTGTTTTACGTGTCTTTTGTGGAGTTTATTTTGGGTTTTTCAATTTTCTAACATATTTTGTTCTGCAACCACTACAAATACAGTCTGTCATTTAGATATCGGTATTACGTTCCGTAATGATAGCTACAAGGGCATTAAGCCCCAGTCCCATATAAAGCCGGACCAGCACGGACGAGCACGGACCACTCCGGACCATCCCGGACCATGGTCTGGGGTGATCCGGGATGGTCCGGGATGTTTTGTTCAAAAAAAGTGTGATGCTTTAAAAGCTACAGTCCCATATATGTCCCGGACCGTCCCGGACCATCCCGGACCTCATCCGGGGTGATCCGGGATTCGGTCCGTGTTGACACCGTGTTGGCACCGGGGTGGTCCTGGATGGTCCTGGATGGTCCTGGATGGTCCTGGGCGGTCAATAACTCACTCCCGGACTGCCACGGATCAACACGGACCGCCCCGGCGCCACTACGGATGACCCCGGACCCAGCACGGTGGCTACACGGATCACCCCGGATCAAACTATTGTCCCGGACCGTCCCGGACCACCCCGGCAGTTTTTGACCGTCAAAAACATCCGGGGTCGACTCCCGGACCGCCCAGGACCATCCAGGACCATCCAGGACCACCCCGGTGCCAACACGGTGTCAACACGGACCGAATCCCGGATCACCCCGGATGGGGTCCGGGATGGTCCGGGACGGTCCGGGACGTATATGGGACTGTAGCTTTAGATTTCATAGTACATAAATGATAATATTGAGGTGATGATTTATTGCAAGATTTACAAAGTCAACATGAAACTTTCAGGCAAGGAGCCAACTTATGAATAAATGGTAACTTTATTGTAACAGGATCTTGTTTTTTCCGAGAATAAACAATAAAATGAGATTCGAAATGAGTTTCATTTGAGTTTACTTTGAGAAAGCACTTTATAGTTTCCATGTACATACAATACATGAAATCACAACTTACTTTGTTTCCAGGTTGCTTCTTGAGGTCAAGATCAAGGGGGCGATCAGTTGGAAGAAGGCTATAGGGGTCACATGACTGGTTGTGAAGCCTGTGTGAGATCTTCTACAACTTGTAGGAAGGACTGTGTATAGCTCCGCACCTGGAACAAAATTATCAACATTAGACAGTGAATGAACAACGCAGGTTGTTTGAATATACATATACAAAGTAATCTACATGATATTAAACAGTTATGCATCCAGATTTCCTAATCATGTAAGAAGAGGAAATGAGAGCAATCACTACTGTATCCTATGGGAGAACATACATGTAAATGTTTTTTTTCACTGATCAGAAGTTTCACTGACTGCTATTTAGGGAAACAAATTCCCATGTGAATAGAATAAATTAAATCACAACTTACTTTGTTTCCAGGATGCATCCTTGAGGTCAAGATCAGGGGGGTGGTCAATTGGAAGAGGAGGGCTAGGGGTCACATGACTGGTTGTGAAGCCTGTGGGGGGGGGGGGATTTTGTACAACTTCTATGAGGGCCTATGTACATCTCTGCGCCTGGAACCAAAAAAACAAAAACAAAACAATCAACACAGAATGAACACAAAAAATAAATCAAACATTCCAGAGTGATTTCCTCAACAAATAAACAAGCTAGCAAGTACTGTTTCTCTACCCCTGGGCAAAACATGGAATCCCATTTCACAAATCAGATTATTATTAACTTTTATTTAGGGAAATATGTGTCGGTGTAAAAGTCAATATACACAGATGCACACAATGAATACGATGTGGCTGACCGGCAAATTTGACAGTAGACATGTGATTTGAATTTTTTAAATTATTCTTTCTTACATCGGAAAGTTGACACTTCACTATCTTTACAAAATTCATGTCCATCGCCTGCACTCCATACCCTCCAACTAAGGATTTTATAACATATTTACAGCAGCCTATACTACTGCGAATGCGATAAACTCGCTGATCTCCGAAAAGCGGAGGGACAACAACAGATCGATAGGGTGCAGTGCTACTGCTCGAGGTCAATACGCATTAGCATGCTGGAGTGGTCTAGACTGCTAAAAAAAGTGCTAGATCTTGACTTTTATTAGAAGTCTAGATCAAATCCTATTTGGAATTCAATGTAAAAACGTTATTACTAAGAATCCCAGTCCCATTTGATGCCTGACCACATGAGGAAACTGAAATTTAACAGAAAATGAAATAGTTTCGGTCTTTGACTTTGAGCTAACAACAGCCATGACATGAATATGTAAACTAGAAATGCAATCGTGTCACAACGATGTGCGTGCAATGACGCTATGTTTTTACGTGTCAAACGAAAGAGCTACTCTTGGACTATCCAGAGCAATTTGTACGAAGTCTGTAGCTTCTGTGATATTGGAGATAGGTAGGGCGAAAGAAAGGCCTCAACGGTGACCTTGATGGGATGGTAGTGACTATGCCTACGAAGTTTGAAAGAAATTGGGATATGGGAAAGGACGTGGAAAGGGCTCGCAAGCACTGCGTGCAAAAACCAAGGGGATTTGGTGCATGTTCGTCATTGCAATAAAGATCGTTCTGGGGGTCAAAAGCGTGAACCCGATATGTCCCATAGACAATGCGTGTAATGCATGAGCGGAAAACGTACAGGATCTGTTAACAGACATTTTCATAATTTAACTAGTTCAAATGAGGGGCAAAGATAGATGTGAGAATAGCAAATTTCAATTTTTCAACCTCTCCTCTTGCTATTTACATTGCTGTGTGTTTGCAAATCATCAGGTTTTCATTTTTATAGAGGTTGTTCCAAATTATGTCATATAACCAAAGATTGTATGGTCAATCTAAACTATTTGGTAGGTTACAAAAGCTAAAAATCACCCATTTAAGCAATACCCAGTGTACATGTACATGACACGGGTATGATACAGGTATATAAAGTTAATAAAATCAAGCAAATTAAAATGTTTTTCTAAAAAATTATGGGAAATGTGGATTTTCATTTGAAAATACCTTTTAAAAAGGGCACTTAGTACACGTAACTAATCTGTGTAGAAAGTACACACATGTATAAAATAAAAGGGCATGACCAGTAATACCTTATTTAATGATCCTAAAAATATACAAGTAGTATCTTCCTCAAATGTATGCATACATACAAAATGTATAAGCTAGTGTAGGGATTTATTTCGAACTTCTGAAACTCCCCTTCATATCCACGATTCATCCCTTTCATATTAATAGGTCATCCCTCATTCACATTCACCCTTTTCATCCACCATCCTTTCATCTGTCTATCTCTCTCTCTCTCTCTCTCTCATTGGTTTCAATATTCACCTGATGCAGGCGAGCTTATATATTATAATGTACATATACTATGAATATTCAATATATACCCTTTGTTTATGTTTGAATATTCAGGAATACTTTGTGATGTTGATTTATACTTGTATGGGACTATGTGAATATATATTGATTTCTTCTACTTTGCATGGAATGTATGTGGAATGCTACATAGAATGCTGTAATGCTTTTACACATTAAAACCTGGTCAGTTAGCCAGTAGTTATCAATCCTACAACATGTCTGCTGGGCTGCCTCTGTGTTAAGAGTGCTAGGAATTATCTGTTAGAACCGCAACCCGACACTAGTGTGAAATATAAATGGGCTGTCCGTTTTTGTTTTTTTCCTCTACGAAATGTCAAAGTTGAGGGTGCGGCGCTGCGGCCTTATCGCCGGCAAATACGGTACATGTTTAACCTACACTGTATATTGTTTGTCACCTGTGATATCGGCACAGCAAGAGTTAAGATCTATCAACCAACCAACCGACCAACCAATCAATCCATCCATTCATCAATCGGTCATCAATTAAATAAATAAATAAATACTTATTTAAGAGCATTACAAAATGTTGTCGTTTGAAACAGCCTCCTAATACAAATAGTGGTAAAGGATGGGTCCAAAACTGTGGAATAAGCTCCCTCTAAAATTACGTCAACTGTCATCGACAGAAACATTCAAATTACAACTAAAAACCTATTTGTTTCTTTCGTTGTAATTACTGCAATATTTTAATTTACTATGTCTAGGAGAATTCCGAATTTGTTTTTCGGTTGATTGTTTTTTCTTTCTTATGCCTTTTACATGTACTCTTTTCTAAGCACCATGAGCACCGAAAGGTGGACCTGTGCGCTATACAAGTAGCCACTATTATTATTATTATTACTACAGTAGTATTATAACCTAAAACATACACAATTTTAAAATTCATCTAAAATGTCTCATTCTCGAGATGTACAAACATTAGGATTTACTTATTTCTTATTACCGTACTTACATGACTGGGGGTACTTTTTTATAGTTTTATTTTTAAAAAGATTTTTCAATGTTTTGCTTACATACATGTATGTGTTAGTAATATTATTGAATGACACGCTATATAGTTGAAGGCAAAGAACATTAGCAAGCTGATTAAACATCTATATTGTAGAGTTTGTAGAAATTGATGATCTCATTGAAATGTTAACATCGTGCAACATCCGAAACAAACCATTTCACACTGTTGTTCATAACATGCAATAAAGAGTATGTTTCTACGTGAATTTTCTAAGGAGTTTTGATAACTAAACTTGCTATTAGCTTCATATTTCACTCTGTTAGATCACATAAACAATTTTTAACTACCGGTACACGTTCTTGAAATGAATAATATTCCTTACATGAATTGAGTGGTCGATGAAGACAAACTTGGTATACATGTATGTGCTAAACTAATTAAAACTGCGCATTTTTTTCCCATAAATGTTACAGAAGTATTTTTCTGCAAACAATTAAAGTAACTGAGATCAATAATACCTAAAGAAAAGCAATTAACTTGAAGAAAGTTATAATGTTAACAGTGTGTAACGTCCGAAACATCAGTGGTGTGACATATGAAAATGATTAGGCAATGCACTGGTTCCCAAGTTTTTTGCAAGTATTTACCTTATATCATCACTTGTTATAATAAAATAAGTTTGACCTAAGAAAAAAGCATTTTACCTATAGAATTAAAAACTTGTTATTGTCAAAGCCCTAATTTAGAGCTATTTATCACTTTCAAGGGATACAAAATCTGTATTTTTCAAGATAGAAACTCAAAATTTGCATGATTAATCTCTGAAACATATTCTTAAAGACCCAACATATTTAAAGGTATAGTTAATAGCAAATGAGTTTTATATCACAGTTATAAGTTATGCTATAGTTCACAATAAAATTGTAACAACTCAAAGTATTCATATTTGGTGAACAAATAAGGAGATAGATTAAGGTCCAGAATTTGCATTTCTCAAAAATATGATTAGTCCTGATCCTAAAAATATAAGTTTAAAGTGAGTAAACATAATTTCATTTTGGACCCATTTGTGGACACATTTGGTATAAGTTAAAAAAAACAGTGCCTTATAATGTCGAGAAAATAAAAAGACAATACAGATATAATGATTATGATGATGATTAGTGATAGAGTAGATCCATGTATTGATGCACCTATTTGTATGAAGGTATTCGCGGAAAACACGTTTGTAATGGACATAGATTTGAGATTTTTGATGAAAAACTAATTTTTAGGAACTTCTTAACATATTTATACTATTTTTGTAGCGGTATAAAGAGGGTTTGCATTAGCGATAAGAGCTAGTTTTTCGAATTTTGTCACAATTCTCAACAGCTCATGATTTTCCAGATGTTAAAATAAGGTAAAACCTACACATTATGTTTCAATGTATTATATTATTTACAATATTTGTATTGCACATTTCAAAAAGTCGTGTGTATTCCAAAGAGCAAGTAATCTGGATTTATTTTGTATTTCTCTTTCTTTTTCATGGGGGATTTTGAAGAAGAAAAAAAATACACATTCAAGATATTTCAGTATGCCACAGCTTGGTTAATAACTTGCAAAGTGGTAAATATCCCATTATTCATTTTCATAACAATGTCTATCCCAGTGGCGAATCCGGGATGGGTTTGGGGGTGGAGGGGGTATAAGTCTAAATATCAAGCAAGCGAAATAAAACATACAGTAAAAGGTCATGAACTCAAATATTTGTTTCCCCGTTCTCTTATTCTCTGGTTGCGAGGGGAGGGGGGGGGGGGGCTAGAAGTAGGTGCTCCATGGTCCCTGGATCAGCAACTGGTGTTCATGCATAACGATAAAGAGATTTATTTGTATTAACCTGCTATTCAACTCACCCCACAATTGCTCCCCTAGATTAAAGTCCGGAGTAAAAGCCAGACCGTCGTATTATAGCAAGTAGTGTCTACATTGTCCATAGATTACTCCAACAGGTAAACGTACAGTCCCCTTCTTGAAATCATTGGTTTCAGTGTGAAATCTCAATTTGGGTCAAATGTGCCCAAAGTGCGAAATTATAACAATCATATAGGGAAAAACGGTTCTTTTTGGCTGAGAATGTGTGTTTGGGTTAGAAAACCTACTATGAACACTGAAACGAAACAGACCATATAGACCCGTTGGTCCAAAAGGGCCCTAAGAACCAACTACTCACGACCGTCGAGACGACTGCTTGAAACCTTACTATGTTTGCAAAAATAAAAAATAATGGCAAACATCTGAGCGAAGGCTATTTAAAAGGAATATTAAAATCAGTGGTTTCAAAAGGGGTTTGTTTGCCAAGCACAAAACATTGGATGGTAAATAGCAGAGGCGAATACAGGATTCTCAAAACGGGGGGGGGGGGGGGGGGAGGGAGGGGGAGCGAAGCGAAAGCGAAGTATGCACAAACGCCATTGCATTTCTGGGTGAGGTCCAGGGGCAGAGCCAACCAGACGCTCTCAAGTTTTAGCTGTCCAAAACCTTGAGGGTAGCCGTCTTGAGCGATAGAATATCTAGTTGCGAAAGAAGTCAAACATAAATTAGGTGTTACATGTTTAAGACGACTGAAAACAGACTGATATTTTTGTGTAATGTATGGACAGGGAGAAATTATTAAACAATTAGCTAGGCGATATTTGATATTCTCTTTCAGAAAATAGCTTGTTGTTTCAAAGTTGTTCATAACATTGTTCCAACTATACTTTTAAACAGAATAGCACAAAGTTCAAAGTTTATTCACTCGATATAAATAAATATAAATAATGAACATATACAATGTACATCATTCATACCCCCAAAACCGATGTAGTTCAAAACAAAGCATGTGCAATGTATAAATCAAATTTATTTTATAGTAGGAAAATAAAAAAAAAGATAGAGAACAGGCCGTGTGAAGACCAGCCCTAAAGATTGAAAATCTTAGTTGTGCCGGCCCTAGTAAGACGAAGAAAGAACCAAAGGAGAAGAGGAAGAATGTCCTCTTGACTCTATAAATATAATAAATTCCTGTTGCTGAAACAAGATGATTATCAGACTAACAAAATACCACACCATCTTGTTATCAGAATTAATTTTTTCCTATACTCTTAAGCTTCAAGATGGAACTATCTAGCATACAAATCCTAGACTTAAAATCAAATTATCCTCATTCAAATCGCTTCTATATAGCCTCGCAAAATTCGTTTTTTAATTCCTATATGACAATTTTTTTTAGATTAGACCTAATTGAAGATGACAAGCAATGCCCCTCCTCTTTATTATTTTCTTTATCTTTTACCTTCTCCCCTGCTTGACGTTGTATGAACAAAACATGGAAAATGCTTTAAACTTCTGACATATTTGCTTTTGACATTTTTACCTTTGTCATGTTTATCTGTGACATTTTTTAATAATCGTGACATTTTTACATGTAACATTTTTACCTCTGAAGACAGCCGAATTTACGTAGCTCAAGCGTTTCCCATGTGTCATGGTAAGGTGGACATATGTTGCAATAAGCTATATTTCTCGTATCTATACTGATGTTTTTTTCATATGACGTACAGTGTACTTAAACCCTTGTCGACAAACCTCCTTTGTAAATTTGGGCCTTAGCGTTCTAGCGTCCGTTCCCATGTAATAACTTAGGCCCTCAATCTTGCAACCTAGCACCAAACATGTCTTTTTTCCCAACTTCCAGGAGAAAATAATGGAATAATGGAAAACATCCAAGCGAGCATAGCTATCTAAAAGTAATATTGAAATAAGTGGTTACAAAAGGGGTTTGTTTGCTACTAAGCGTAAAACATGGAATGGTAAATAGCAGCAGCGGATTCAGGATTTTTCCAAACGGGGGTGGGGAGAAGCCACAGTATGCGCAAATGCGCGAGCATTTTCAAATCCCCCAGAATCTATCAAGTTTTAGCAATTCAGAACCTTAAAGATAGCCCTCTCGAGCGATAAATAATCTAGTTGCGAATAAAGTCAAACATAACTCAGGTGTTATAATGAGACTGATATTTTCTTTCTTTCAATTATCCCAGGTATACTGGGTTAGTCATGCCCCACATGTTGTTTTTCTGTAATGTATGGACAGGGAGAAATGATACAAACTATGACATTCTTAATCAACTCCACAAGAGGGCGGCATGTTACTTTAGTGACAAAATTAACATAGGGGACTCCGGCTGATGCTGTTCTTTAAACAATTCCCTTGGTTGACATTTGATACTCCCTTTTGGAAAACAGCTTGTCGTATAGTATTCAAACTTGCTCCAAATATACTTCCAAACAGAATAGTTAAAAAATCATTGCTCATTCAATCGATACGAAATAATGAAACATGTTTACGTCTAGCATTTAAACCTCTGGCGTTTTTACCTTCTAAAATGTTTTTTATTCTAGCATTTTAACCTGTCCCCTGTGAAACATTTCTTTTACTCCGATCACATCACTCCAAACCAAGAAGTTTCATTTTATCAGAGCTATATGTAAAAAAAAGAGTTAGGGCCATGTTTAGGTATAATATCATATAACATTGAAATTTTATTGTTTAATGTTTTGCAGGGGAAATAAAATCATTTAAATCTTGAATCTAATATTTAAAGTTAGAAATTCAGTTAGTGTACGATATTGACCTATGGGCAATGGTCACCGGAGCATGATGCATATGCACACGATTAATTAATAGGGCATTCCTATCTTTGTAACTAGTCCATTTGTATAAAAGCGAAACAAATAAGAATAACATAATGGTGAAAGTTAGAAATCAATCAGCTTAATAATAGGAAAGTTATGAATGTTTGAAATATCACATCAGTGTAGCTATGCGATTCTCAAATTGGCAATTTTGTCAGTGGATTTTGACGTAGTCATTAACAATACTCCCGTTTGTCGTGTACAAAAATATCATTAATTTCTGTTTTGTTCTTATTGTCGTCTCCCTTGGGTCACTACTCGAAATATAGGCCTGTTATAGATAGTTTATTACGATAGGTCCTCTAAAAGGAAAAAGACCATCCCGAGTCATTCCTTTTTGAGAGATGAATCTATATTTCATTAATGTTGTGTTTTGGAATAAATTAGAAAATTGTCTGGCACTGCATTACAGAACATTACCGATTCAGAAAATTTTAAGTTCAGATACGTATACTTATTACAACTTTCTAAAAGTCAAATCTTTGTTAGTTTTTGTCCGATTTTATTCTACATTTCACTTGTCTGCTTCCCTGATTTTTCCGCTTTTTTTGAAAGTTCTTTACTATGAAGGTCGGATTTCTATTTATGGTCAATACAGTAAGGAGACCCCCTTGCGCTTAAAATTACTTTAAAGGTACTATGTCCCTTTTGCAACCAACCTCAAATGCTGTAGAACTTTGCAGGATTTATGAATATGTCATGTATGTCCTATCTGTGAAATTTAAACATTAGCAGTGTCCTCATATTCAAATTATGCAAGGAAACCCGTTTACTTGCTAGACTTCACTGTCAGACACTATTGAGTGACTGACTGGCTTTTTTCTTCTTTGGTAATAACATACATGAAAAGAGTTGTAAAGGGTACATGAACATTTGTCTACATCAATAACCCACTTCTTGTGATGGCCAAGATTAAACTGATTGAATCTTTGCGCAGTATAAAACGTATGACCATTCGGTACAATTGTCTGAAAATCAAGACTATTACTTTTGGGCTCTATAGCCCTAAAGTCGATTTGACAACTAATAGTCGTTATTTTCCCACTTGAAGACATTTTCAAGCCCCACCTTTTTTAGGGAAGTTCTAAATTAGTATTATCTTTCAAATGCAGTTGGAATTTAACTTTTTCATTTTTTTTTGGCCTGCAAATGGGACATAGTACCTTTAATGACGATACTAATGTCAGATTGAAATGAAAATTATAAACCTTTTGAACCCCACTGTGAGATTAAATTTGCTTCCTCTATGTAAATTGCCTAAAGGTGGGATTTTACCGCTCCGCTAGAGTAATACCCGGTGTAAGCAATTCAGGCACTACCTGCTATTGATGGAAGAGAAGAAAAAATCGAATGAAATAAAGTCTATTGTCTGGCTTATAGTCTGAACTTCAACCTAGGAGAGCTTTTGTGGACGAATTGAAAAGCATGTAAAGAAATCTATTTTCCTCGTTATATGCATGAACACTAGGAAGACATCAGTGACGTATCCAGGGGCCGGGGTGCTTTCAAATGATATATTTATCACAGCCTTTCATAACACGCTTCACCGAGCACCATTGTATTGAAAATGGCATGTACAAATCCATTTGAGCCAGATTTTTTGGGGAAAAAACAAAAAATGTTCTGATTACATGCAAGCATGACTTGAATAAAACGAAAAATTATCATTTGTTTCCACACCATAATCAAACCTTGACTTCCATGAAATTATGTAAACAACTATGTACGCTTCAGGATAACTCTTACGGAAATCGTCTCACTGCTTTCGTAAATACATGTACACACTCAGTCTCTCTCAATGTTTGCTCTCTAATTGTGTACGAGGCTCTAGTCTCCCTCGTACATCAACCATTCAAGACTACCGGTGATTATAACAAAAAAGATGAGTCGATGGATTTCAGTTCCAATCATTAACTTTTATTTTAGGAAGAAAGGCACCTCTCAGGAAATGGGATATACCAGCGATATTTTGTTGTATTAAACTCATACCATTTTAAAACACTCTATATCATTCATTTACAAGAGAATAATTTTCTTAAAAAATTGATAATCTATTTTCGCAGCATATTTTGACTTCCATGAAATGATCTTTTTAATAATGTACGCTTTTAGGAATTATTATGTTAAGATGTATAGCATTGTGAATTGGATACGAATAAGAACTTACACCTTAAAATTCCTAAGTATAGAAAGAGAACTAACCCACAATCTATAAGTATAAATATATAGATACTTGTTTCAATCGTATTTAAAGGAAACCAAAACCTTCATACTAAGTTACTTTTATTGTAAAGTTTAAGATATTTGAATAAAATCAGTGAAAATTTGAACAAAATCGGGCAAGGAATAAGGAAGCTAATGCTTTTTGAAATGACTAGTCACTAGAGGGCGATATTCAATTTGATGACATCATTTTGTGAAAAACTCCTTTTGTACATCAAATTTCACAACTCTTTCGTTTTCTTCGTATTTATTTGTGTTCTTGATCCGACTTAATAACATGTAAAGTAGAATATCATTTAGCATTCTATGCCTTGCTTTTAGGGGAGTAGATTATCTCAATCACAAGAAAGAAGGAAAAACATGAAATTTGATGTACAAAAGACATGGAGAGTTGTCCACAAATGATGTCATCAAATTGAATATCGCCCTCTAGTGACTAGTCATTTCAAAAAGCTTTATAAAATTCCTTATTCCTTGCCCAAAATACTTTAATTATTATTATATGAGTTCATTCAATTGGAATGAATACAATTCAATTACATTTCTCGGGTTGAGCATTTATTTCATTAAAAACTTGGGCAGAGTCAAAAGAGACTTGCTACTGTTCAGCTGTCCATGTGATTGTATTGATCAATGTGTACAAATAAAGAAAAGACGACAGACTGCAACTTGTGCATTACCGACTAAATATATAACTATGTTTTGATTGCATCAATATTTTATACGATAGCAACTACTTAAAGGTAAAGACCAGTAATGGTAAAATTGCAGTTCAAGGGTTTTGGGTGCGAAATATCCATTCAATATTGTTTGAATATTGTCTTCAGAGGTTTAGATGGCAATACTTCAACCTAAATTCTCAAAAAAGCAGAAATATATGCCCAAATGCTCAATGTTGAAATGGCCGAATGAACGGTTCAGTCGCTTGCCGTTCGATGAACAATTTTAAAATTCAAACAGCGCCATCTATCAGGAGTAACTATACTGCGCATGCGCTAATGTCTGTCGTCTGCTTGCAATGGCGAGATTTGAGAATCGATTACAAGTTGAAATAAACATTGGGTTTGTATACTAGCAAAGTGACTGCGGTAGCTAGCTGCCAGTGATCAACCGTGTTGCGTCGGGCTCAGCTGTACATGTATGGAAGGACTGCCCGGCCCTCGCATGGGCTGTCTGCATTCACCACCACAGTTGAGATCTGAGCCGTGTCAGTTCGTTCACTAAATTCTACAACTTTACAATATTAAACCAGCAGTACTAGGCTTAGCATTTGACGAAAAGGGACTTACCTGTGTTCCGTGTATTTTTTGTCCGTGCCCAAAAAAAAATCATAATTTAGCATTGAAAATCGGAAGGATAGGATTCCACTAGCATGACTAGTGATACCACTTTCCCAGGTCGATCCCCGTCAAAATCAAATCACAGCAAGGGGCTAACTAGGCCAACAAAGAGGTATGGAAAGACCAAACATGATGAACAAAATTCATGTAAACGTTCTGCGATCTTCAATTTCGGCGCAATTTCTCGTAAATTTCTAGATCATCGTATTTGTCGCTAAATACATTACAAATTGTCCATTACGAAATACACACGACACATTGTGTACGATGATCTCGCACCCAAATGAGTGTGTCTGGCTATTCTAGCCCGTCAACGTGCCCGTGTACCTGTTGAGTAACCCCCCTTGTATTTTGTCAATTATTATTGTGCACCTATAATTTCGCGCGTTTTCCTCCTTGGCCCAACCGTCATGCCGATCGGTCGCGCCGCACTGAATATATAGGAAGGGGGAGGGGGAGGGGAAGGGGGAGGGGGAGGGGGAGGGGAAGGAGGAGGGGGAGGGGGAGGGGGGCGAGGGAAGGTGCATCATAAAACTATGTTGTCTATAATTATCGTTACCATCGAGTTATATCATCGAGGGTCTTTATCGGTGTTTTTCTTGTTTTCCTTCTCCTCCTCTAGCTCCTACTCTTGTACTTTCTTCTTCTTCAATTCTTCTACTTCGTCTTCTTCTTCTTCTTCTTCTTCTTCTTCCTTGTTTTGCTTCTTCTTCGACCTTGAGTAACGAGGAACTGAATTACGTCAAGATGACCTCTGATTGATGCCAGATGAAGTGGTGTCCAACCATTATTATCAATCCCCTCAACCTGTGCCCCTTGACCAACGAGATACTGAACTACATCAAGATGACCATTGCGTGATGCATCAAGAAGTGGTGTATTACCATCATTATCACGCCTTTCAATCTGTGCTCCTTGAATAACGAGGTACTGAACTACATCAAGATGACCACGTAGTGATGCAAAGTGAAGAGCCGTAGAACCATGCTTTTTTGCGGGCTTATCGATCTGTGCCCCTTTATCAAAGAGATACTGAACTATGTCAAGATGACCATTGGATGATGCCGCATGAAGTGACGTCTGACCCCTATTATCGTCCCTCTCAACCTGTGCTCCTTTAGTAACGAGATACTGAACTACGTCAAGATGCCCATTCAATGATGCCGTATGAAGTGGCGTCTGACCCCTATCATCATCACCCCTCTTAACCTGTGCTCCTTGAGTAACGAGGTACTGAATTACTTCAAGATGACCATTTGATGATGCGTGATGAAGTGGTGTCCTATTAGCATTATTACCCCTCTCAACCTGTGCTCCTTGACTTACGAGGTACTGAACTACGTCAAGATGACCTTCAACTGATGCAATCATAAGAGCCGTAGAACCATCTTTTTGAGGCGTATCAATCTGTGCCCCTTTATCAAAGAGATACTTAACTACACCAAGATGCCCACCGAATGATGCCCCAAGAAGTGGTATCGAACCGTTATTACCACCCCTGTCTACCTGTGCTCCTTGAGTAACGAGGAACTGAATTACGTCAAGATGACCTCCGATTGATGCCGCATGAAGTGGTGTCCAACCATTATTATCAATCCCCTCAACCTGTGCCCCTTGACCAACGAGATACTTAACTACATGAAGATGACCCTCTAAAGCTGCCGTGGAGAGGGCTTTATCGACCTCAGAAGCTAGCTTATTTGCTGCTCGCTCATCCATGTTTGGATATGTCTGTGGACCCTATTTTGAAACAAAGCTTATGGATATTTCCTCGTTCTGGACCTAATACTTCATGTTTGTCAAAGTCACCTTTGCGTCCTGTGAATCGTTCTAGGAAGAGACTACTGATACACGTTAATGAGGTTACCCGCTCTACAGCTCGAGAGGTATATATCTTTCGCTGTTACCCTGCAGGTTTAAACTATTCGAAGCCTAATAGTGCGTATGCATTGGAAAATACGGCAGAGGAATTATTTTAATTTGATAAAGTAATACTTGCGAGCATAATTCAAATGTTATAATTTAAAAATCCGTCTCGGACAGTCCTGGCGCTGTTAGTACAAGTTTGATATATTCACTTTATTGGTCTGATGTCCTTTATATAAATCAACGTGCTCCGGTCCATCCAAGTATCACATCGAAGGTCAGTTGCATACAAAATGAATATTGTAGATTGTACAATCCGTTCACATATTAGTGCATAATATTGTTCCACGATAAATCGCTTGGAGTTTTTAAAATAATTTAGCTCTCTGCTTGTTATCCGAAGAATTGACCTTGTGTTTGATGGTATATTACACAAAGTTATAAGAACTAAATAGTTCATTTGTGTCTGATTACAGTTTCCCGATTAAACTAACCGATGAAACAGATATTGAGAAAATGGTGGATCCCTTTGTGAGAAACAGGCGTTGTTTTGTAGAAAATCATCACGATAGTACGTCATCATGACCACATCACCTCGAAGGAATGTAATGCATGAACAGAGAAGATATGCACGGTTGACTATTTAGAATGAGCCGAAACCAGCTAGTGGCAGTGATATTTACCTACATAATTTCTATTGAGCTTACCCACTTGAACGCAAAAGCTTTTCATTTTCCCATGATACGTCAACATATGATTAAATCCAATTGAATATCAATTTACATTTTCTGTATTATTTCGAAGAACGCAAAAATGGATGTATCATTCATAACTATTATTATTCTATAATCGGAAAATATTACTGTTAGTGCTATTTTGTTTAATCTTTCCTAAAATCTGCTTTCAAAATTACCGTACTTTTTTCTTGAATACGCAAGAAATTCAGCACATAGGACAATTTTATCAAAGTTCTTCTGCCATTTACTTGAGCTAATTTGTCTACATTTCTCGATATAGGCTACAACCCACTAAACCGGCATTTGTTCTAGCCCACGCACACAGCCAAAAGTCTACGTCCATGCATTGTTTGGAGACACAATCCATTGTTGGAGTGCGTAACGGTGTCTGCACTTTAAGACTAGTTTCCAAACGTATACAAGTACTTAATACGCGAACACTGACAAACATCATGAATTCGTACATAACCTCAATTTTCTGGACATGTTTTCATGCTTCATTCTGAACTCCGAAAGAATACTAGACAAAAATCAATCAGTCCATCAATTTGTAACAGAAAGCTATGACTCATTAACTTGAAACATGTAAACATTGTCATTGTTAGCCTCCATTATTTGAACAATGATAATACCGCAACAAAAATAATGATGACACAGATATAATGATAATGATGACACAGATATAATGATAATGATGACACTGATATAATGATAATGATGACACCGATATAATGATAATGATGACACAGATATAATGATAATGATGATGACTAGTCCCAAGTAGATCCATGTATTGATGCACCTATTCTCATGATTAGACACTTGGAAGGGTGTTTTAGTAAGTTCATCCAATATTACATCTTTTGGGGGCACCTAAGCCCCCCCCCCCCCCCCCCCCCCAGTGCTCTAAAAATATTCATAATGGCTCAATATTAAATGTATGGGAAATCATTTATTTCAATGACTGAAATATTAAAACATATGCTATATGTTGGGCTGAACTAATTGATGAGAATTACGGATCTTAAACTGTAGGTACCTTTAACTTTCATCCAAAATGTTTAAGGTCTCTTTTCTTGATTACATCGTAAATCTGGGTCCAACGAAGGGATTATCGTTTTTGCCAGAATGGTGTAGTGATTATCACAAACATTGCACTGGTCCTTTAATTTCTTTTTTTGTTTGTTTACTATTTTCAGATGATATTGCATAACAAAGAGAGCAAAATAAAACAACATTATGATAACAGTGATGGTTTACGTAGATCTCAGTAAGTAACAATTTAAAAACAGTGGGTTAAAAATATATTATTCACTTCTTATGGCCTTCAAGAAAATTCTTTTCTTCAAAATAGTTAGACATGATAAAAAGGTATGCTTGTATACTAAACGCCCTCAGGTCATAGAAAGGAAAGACCATTTGATCAAACGAATAGACGATATGTTGACCCACACAAACACACACACACACACACACACGCACACACAACAGCAACACCAACGTGGGATGGGTAGGTGGACAGTTTCTCTCTCCTTCCACCCTCTCCAAGAAGTAAGGAAGTCAATGGAAAGCGCTATAGCCCCCCCCCCCCCCCACCCCCAAACTCAGTGTTATTTAGGGTACGCGTACGCATGTTCCCTCCTTTTGAGAACATCCCCCTCCGGTCCGGTGTGTAAAGTCATTACGGACCAATTTTGTTGTGTGTTAATAGCCGGACTTTGCTGCGTGAAAAGTACCCCTTTACTGGACATTTTTGGAACAAGCATCCCCCCCCCCCCCGTTCCCGGAGAAAGAAGAGAAGGAAGGTAGAGGGAAAAGGAATTAACAAAATATGAAGTGATTCAGAGTGTGGTAAAGCTAGAGAGAAAGATAGACCAGGGTTTAACTCACATATCACTGGATAGACATAACCAGAGAGAGAGAGAGAGAGAATGAGAAATGGAGACAGACACAGAGAGAGAGAAAGTGGGAGAGAGATGAATGGGTCCCGATCGCTAAGTTGCATATAGCTGAATTAAATAGTCTTTTTTCAATTATCTGTTAAAGTAGTTTAAACTATTTTACAAGTGTTTTGGTATTTACTTAAGCCAAATTTTCTTCATTTATCGATTTAGGGTACAGACCACTAGACCGACATATTTGTGTGTTTTTTTTATACAGAAAGAGACTGTTTTATGTTAAAATTAAGGTAAGCATGAGGCCGGAAAGGTGCAAATTGTTAGATTGTCTGGTATCTGAAGAAAAGAAATATAACAAATGACCACCTGTCTATAAGACCACATGAATAAATAAATACGTAAATACAAGTCGTTGTCAAAGTGTATGACCTGCCAGAGTATTAGAGTTACATCAAGTCAATATCAACACTTAGCGTTGTACGGTACGCACCCACGCATGAACCCAGACCCTCAATCTTCGAACCGAACACCAAACATGTCTATTGTGTTAGCTTCCAGGAGCAAATAATGGAATAATGTAAAGCATCCAAGCGAGCATAGCTATTTAAAAGGAATATTGAAATAAATGGTTACAAAAGGGGTTTGTTTGCCAAGCGCAAAAAGTGGAATGGTAATTAGCAGAGGCGGATCCAGGATTTTCCAAACGGGGGTGGGGAGAAGCAAGAGTATGCGCAAACGCGCGAGCATTTACAGATCCCCCAGATTATATCGAGTTGTAGCAATTCAGAACCTTACAGATAGCCGTCTTGAGCGATATATAATCTAGTTGCGATTGAAGTCGAACATAACTCGGGTGCAGTGGCGTACGCACGATTTTTTCCAGGGGGGGGGGGGTTAAAATCGGGCCCAAAAAATCGCAACGACTCAGCCAACCGCTGAATAAGCGTGGGGGGGGTGGGGTAAGAGGACACTTTTTCTCTTTTTTTGGTCTCGAAATTTGAAAATTTGACATTTTGTTCCGTTGGGGGGGGGGGGGTAAGGTCACCTTTTTAAGGTCAGCCAATGGCATAATCTCATAAGGGGGTGGGTTTTCTTCAAAAATATACACAAAACATATACATAAAAGAACTCAAGGGGAGGGGGGTTAACCCCACCCCCCCCCCCACCCCCTGCGTACGCTCTTGCTCGGGTGTTATAAGGAGATTGATATTTTCTTTCTTCAATTATCCCAGGTATACTGGGTTATTCATGCCCCACATGCTGTTTTTCTGTAATATATGGCCAGGGAGAAATGATACAAACTATGATATTCTGAATCTAACTCCACAAGAGGGCGGCATGTTACTTTAATGACAAAATTAACATAGGGGACTCCGTCCGATGCTTTTTTCAAACAATTCGCTTGGTTGACATCTGATACTCCCTTTTGGAAAACAGCCCGTCTTACAGTATTCAAACTTGCTCCGAATATACTTTCCAACAGAATAGTTAAAAATTCAAAGTTTATTCAATCGATACAAAATAATGAAACATGTTTACGTACGTCTAGCATTTAAACCTCTGGCGTTTTTTACCTTCTGAAATGGTTACCTCTGATTTGTTTACCTCTGACATTTTTACCTGTCCCCTGTGAAACATTTCTTTGATTCCGATCACATTAATCCAAACCCAGACGTTTCATTTTATCAAAGCTATATATATGTACACAAAAGAGTTAGGGCCATGTTCAGGAATAATTGCAAATAACATTGCAATGTTATTGTATTATGTTTTGCATGGGAAATAAAATCATTTGAATCTTGAATCTAATATCTAAAGTTAGAAATCCAGTTAGTGTACGATATTGACCTGCTATGGGCAATGGTCACCGGAGCATGAGTCATATACACGCGGTTAATTAGGGCATTCCTATCTTTGTAACTATTCCATTTGTATGAAAGTGAAACAAAATAGGAAAAAAAGAATGGCAAAAGTTAGACATCGATCAGCTTAATAATAGGAGAGTTATGAATGTTTGAAATGTTGTCAGTGGATTAACAATACTCCCGCTAGTCGTGTACACAAATATCATTAATTTCTCTTTTGTTCTGATTGTAGTCTCCCTTGGGTCACTACTCAAGATATAGGCCTCTTATAGATCGTATATTATGATAGGTCCTCTTAAAGGGAAAAGACTATCGCGAGTCATACATCTTGAGAGATGAATCTATATTTCAGTAATTTTGTGTTTTGGAATAAATGAGAAAATTGTCTGGCACTGCGATACAGAGACTTATCAATTCAGAAAATTTTAAGTTCAGATACGTATACTGATTACAACTTTCCAAAAGTCAAATGTTTTGTTAGTTTTTGTCTGATTTTATTCCAATTTTTACTTGTCTGCTTCCCTGATTTTTTTGTTTTCTATGAAAGTTCTTTACTATGAAGGTTGGATTTCTATTCATGGACAATACAGTAAGGACACCCCATTGCGCTTAAAATTACTTTGATGACGAAACTAATGTCAGATTGACATGAAAATTATAAACCTTGTGAACCCCAACGTGAGATCAAATTTGCTTTCTCTTTGTAAATTGCCTAAATGTGGGATTTTACCGCCCCGCTAAAGTAATACCCGGTGTTAGCAATTCAGACACTACCTGCTATTGATGGAAGAAAAGAAAAAATCGAATGAAATAAAGTCAATTGTCTGGCTTATAGTCTGAACTTTAACCTAGGAGAGCTTTTGTGGACGAATTGAAAAGCATGTAAAGAAAAATATTTTCATCGTTATGCATGAACACTAGAAAGACATCAGTGACGTATCCAGGGGCCGGGGTGCTTTCAAATGATATATTTATCACAGCCATTCATAACACGCTTTACTGAGCACCATTGTATTGAAAATGCATTTGAGCCATATTTGTGGGGAAACAAAATGAAAATGTTCTGATTACAGGCAAGCATGACTTGAATAAAACAAAAATTTCAGACCCAATGAGAAGGTAGTTTTCTTACGGTTCTTTAAAATAATGATAAGGGCATTTAATTGTTATGAATAGAGGTGTCTGCATTTTTCAGAAATGAAACTTTTTTCAGAAGAGCAAGGCATTCAGTCAGGTAAAATTTCAGCAAGAACCAAAGTTAGGAAGACCGTTTATTTTGATAAAGGGGAAAGGTGTAGTCTAATAGGTACATGAGGCACAAAATGAACTATCTGAATATTTTGTTTTTGTTCCTCTCGGATGGGCACCATTTTCAATAACAAAAGGGACACATTTTCATTGCTCTAAGGTTTGTAATTGATTTGGGGAAAACTAAGGGTGTGTGCCCCTGTTATCCCGGAAGTGGGTATTGCTTAATTAACAGTCCATAATGATCCAATCACAACGGAATACTTTTACAATGCTTTTCATAAAATGATCATTTGTTTTCACACCATAATCAAACCTTGACTTCCATGAAATTATGTAAACAATTATGTTCGCTTTAGGATAACTCTTACGGAAATTGTCTCACTGCTTTCGTAAATACATGTAAACACTCAGTCTCTCTCAATGTTTGCTCTCTAACTTTGTATGAGGCTCTAGTCTCCCTCGTACATCAACCACACAAGACCACCGGTGATTATAACAGAAAAGATGAGTCGATGGATTTCAGTTCCAATCATTAACTTTTATTTTAGGAAGAAAGGCACCTCTCAGGAAATGGGATATACCAGCGTTATTTTGTTGTATTAAACTCATACCATTTTAGAACACTCTATAACATTTATTTACAAGAGAATAATTTTCTTAACAAATTGATTATCTATTTTCGCAGCATATTTTGACATCCATGAAATTATCGTTTTAATAATGTACGCTTTTATGAATTCTTACATTAAAGGGATTCGGTAACTTTGTCATAGAGGTTGTTCACACCGCAGTGAGATAGCGCGGTCTATCGTAGCACCCCCTTTTTTCTAGCGCGCGCTAGACCGCGCTATCTCTCGTGGACCACCCCTATGAGGCTGTTCACACTGGCAGAGATAGCGCGCGCTCCCTCGCGCTATCTCTGCGGTGTGGAAGATGCAACGTCGTTTCGGTCCGCCCAACAGCGAGCCACGGCGAGCCAAAACGGCGTGCCACTGGAGCACCTCTTGGGGGTGGTCCACGAGAGATAGCGCGGTCTAGCGCGCGCTAGAAAAAAGGGGGTGCTACGATAGACCGCGCTATCTCATTGCGGTGTGAACAGCCTCCAAGAGGTGCTCCTGTGGCACGCCGTTTTGGCTCGCCGTGGCTCGCTGTTGGGCGGACCAAAACGACGTTGTACCTTCCAAACCGCAGAGATAGCGCGGTCTAGCGCGCGTTATCTCTGCCGGTGTGAACAGCCTCTTAGAGGCTGCCACTGGAGCACCTCTTGGGGGTGGTCCACGAGAGAGAGCGCGGTCTAGCGCGCGCTAGAAAAAAGGGGGTGCTACGATAGACCGCGCTATCTCATTGCGGTGTGAACAGCCTCAAAGATCCTTTAGAAATAATCCTTGATTTAGCTCATGCTGCAATGATAATTATAAACCTTTAGGTAAGTCAGGAAATCCATGACTTTTACAAGCCGATCGCTTGTCTGATTATCAAGATATTAATGATTGGAATTACAAATTTTGAAGACTGTTCGCCGAACGGTTTTTTATAACACTACAGTCTATTGGGGAAACGAGTATGGTTAAACCAGTCACTCAAAGATTTTTTACTTTTTTGAGGCACTTCTTGATCATTTTGAGTAAGCTGAACATGATTTCCATGGGACATACAATAGGGTATTGAAATTCCCTTTGAGTTGAAATTTCTAAAAATAGTTGCGGTCGTGTTATTTATAGCGTTGAATCTAGCTTTCCTCGTTGTGACTCACGCTGTATATACATATGTGATTAGTTATATATAGAAAAAAATACATGGTTAAATTTTGATATGGAATAAACACAACTCCGGTTTATCATAACATTAATCTGTACACAAATATAGGCCAACATGAAAAGATACTATATACAATGTAATAACTGAAGCGAAAGCGTAACAAAGGGAAACAATCTTTAAAACTGATATAATAACCTTTAGAACCAAATGATAATGTCACTGAAACTAACATAATTATCTCCTTTCTACACCACTGAAACTAACATCATTATCTCTTTATACACCACTGAAACTAACATCATTATCTCCTTTCTACACCACTGAAAATAACATCATTATCTCCTTTCTACACCACTGAAACTAACATCATTATCTCCTTTCTACACCACTGAAACTAACATCATTATCTCTTTATACACCACTGAAACTAACATCATTATCTCCTTTCTACACCACTGAAACTAACATCATTATCTCCTTTCTACACCACTGAAACTAACATCATTATCTCCTTTCTACACCACTGAAACTAACATCATTATCTCCTTTCTACACCACTGAAACTAACATCATTATCTCCTTTCTACACCACTGAAACTAACATCATTATCTCCTTTCTACACCACTGAAACTAACATCATTATCTCTTTATACACCACTGAAACTAACATCATTATCTCCTTTCTACACCACTGAAACTAACATCATTATCTCCTTTCTACACCACTGAAACTAACATCATTATCTCCTTTCTACACCACTGAAACTAACATCATTATCTCCTTTCTACACCACTGAAACTAACATCATTATCTCCTTTCTACACCACTGAAACTAACATCATTATCTCTTTATACACCACTGAAACTAACATCATTATCTCCTTTCTACACCACTGAAACTAACATCATTATCTCCTTTCTACACCACTGAAACTAACATCATTATCTCCTTTATACACCACTGAAACTAACATCATTATCTCCTTTCTACACCACTGAAACTAACATCATTATCTCCTTTCTACACCACTGAAACTAACATCATTATCTCCTTTCTACACCACTGAAACTAACATCATTATCTCCTTTCTACACCACTGAAACTAACATCATTATCTCCTTTCTACACGACTGAAACTAACATCATTATCTCCTTTCTACACCACTGAAACTAACATCATTATCTCTTTATACACCACTGAAACTAACATCATTATCTCCTTTCTACACCACTGAAACTAACATCATTATCTCCTTTCTACACCACTGAAACTAACATCATTATCTCCTTTATACACCACTGAAACTAACATCATTATCTCCTTTCTACACCACTGAAACTAACATCATTATCTCCTTTCTACACCACTGAAACTAACATCATTATCTCCTTTCTACACCACTGAAACTAACATCATTATCTCCTTTCTACACCACTGAAACTAACATCATTATCTCTTTATACACCACTGAACTTACTAACATCATTATCTCCTTTCTACACCACTGAAACTAACATCATTATCTCCTTTCTACACCACTGAAACTAACATCATTATCTCCTTTCTACACCACTGAAACTAACATCATTATCTCCTTTCTACACCACTGAAACTAACATCATTATCTCCTTTCTACACCACTGAAACTAACATCATTATCTCTTTATACACCACTGAAACTAACATCATTATCTCCTTTCTACACCACTGAAACTAACATCATTATCTCCTTTCTACACCACTGAAACTAACATCATTATCTCCTTTCTACACCACTGAAAATAACATCATTATCTCCTTTCTACACCACTGAAACTAACATCATTATCTCCTTTCTACACCACTGAAACTAACATCATTATCTCTTTATACACCACTGAAACTAACATCATTATCTCCTTTCTACACCACTGAAACTAACATCATTATCTCCTTTCTACACCACTGAAACTAACATCATTATCTCCTTTCTACACCACTGAAACTAACATCATTATCTCCTTTCTACACCACTGAAACTAACATCATTATCTCCTTTCTACACCACTGAAACTAACATCATTATCTCTTTATACACCACTGAAACTAACATCATTATCTCCTTTCTACACCACTGAAACTAACATCATTATCTCCTTTCTACACCACTGAAACTAACATCATTATCTCCTTTCTACACCACTGAAACTAACATCATTATCTCCTTTCTACACCACTGAAACTAACATCATTATCTCCTTTCTACACCATTTTAGAATAGTATACATGGTCTATGTACAATTCTGTCACAAGATAAGACATTTACAATACTATGTTAGTTCGGCACTGTATTGATCATTTGCTTTCACAGTCAATATATTCTGATTTCCAAATATGTCTACATTTAAATGTTGTTAGGTAGGCCCATATTGACAGTTGTACATCTGGTGCGATCCTCACTAGGCGTGTTTATACAATGTAAATAATCACAATAGAAGCAGACTTAGAACACTCTTTTTAAACTTAAATATACATTCTGATTAAATGTTATCACACCCTCTCAAATCAGTATGGTCTATGTACAATTCGATCATAAGAAAATTACTTTGTGAACGATTATAAAGTAATGAAAATTATCCTGTACAGGTTAGTAAAGTATGAAAAAGTATATATATTCAGAAATCGCATACAGCTAACATTTTTTAAGAACCATGTATATAGCAATGGCAATCAATAATGGATATGAGATAATGTATGAGTACTAGACGAAACAAGATCGCAACTACTTTGGAACAATCAACTTCTTTGTTTATTTAAACAAAAATCTACGTTCAATAATGTAATGCAGAATAATTATGTATCACATTAACAAGTATATTTTAAGATAATAACAAATAACTTTTATACACATAAAGTAAACACAAATATGTAAAACTTTAATTTTAAAATAACCAGTATCTGTGAACGCAGGAGACCGCCAACTTCAGACAATTTCAATAGCCTCGTCTATCATCTTTAGAAATTGGAAAGGGTAAATCAAATCAGTATTGTCCACAAGTACTCGATATCTGTGTTGATGACAACCTGCGCATTCCTGTATTTGACCAGGTCACCTCCTGACACTCTACCCTTATGGCTGTGTATGTACATGGATAGGCTGCTTGTTTGGGGGATAGGTAACCTTAGCCCGGTGAAATAGTAAGATACCCACACACTTGCTCACTCTAAACTATTATTTTTGTCCCATTTCATGCAGAGTCATTACTTATAATATTTGTTTCTGTAGGGTAAAATGCTTTAATTCGTTTACATATGTAATTTCTATCTTTCAACTTTCCTACTTATTAATTTTAGTTAACCAATTTGTTCCTATTTCAATATAAACCAACTATTAAACTAACAAACTTCAGACTTTGAACCAATTGTTGTTTCAACTTGGCATGTTCATCCAATTAAATTCATTAAAGTAGAAACTAATGCTGATAGTGTGCGGTATCATTCATTACAAATCCCACATCACTACATAGTACATGTATCGAATAGATATGATGTAATGAAAATACTTTGAAACATTTTAATGTGATTGTTCAGTAATTGGTTACTTTAAATCATTATTAACTTTGTAATAGTACCATGATTATTACACATAAACTACGAAAGGAATACAACAATCTTAACCATCACACTTCTTGTTGGTTCTTTCCATCAAGCATTATTTTCCACCTTGGAAAATATAAAATCATTTTATGGTCAATTCACAAGATGTTTGTCTCTTTGACATAAGTAATTATAGAACTATATATTTCCATTTCACATATTCAGTTTTATATCATTAGTTCAATATGTAAGGCATGATATTTCAATCAAGGCATGATCATTCATGGAAGAAATGTTATCATAAATGTATGACAAAGAAAGTGATATACGTGGATAATTATCATTGTATTGTTTCATACATTCAGATCATACCAATTAAATCACATATATTTTATTTGAAATCACAGTATGTATAGACTTTTGTAAATAAATGCTACAAACTCGAGCCACAAAAGATATCGCATGTTACACATCTTTGCTGAAATCATGATTAGGCTCACATCTTTATGTACCATTTTTTAATTTTTTTTATTCAATTTCTGTTATTAAATGATAATGAAATATAGAATGGATTCTATGAACTGTACTATGGTATAATACGTTTAAGGAATTTCCTTCCATTGCAAAATACAACATTCCATACAAGAATGTAATCGACTACCTTGTAAATGCCATGATGAATAAAGTGAAATAAGAACAAACACAAGTTTATAAGACATACATATAAAAAAAATTAAAAAAAGATAATACATCATATCTACATAACATACACATGTTATATCGGTTCTGTAAGCTACGCAACTTATCAGCTTTCGTACTACACATTTTTGTTTAATTTAACTTGTAATGCAAGATTAACTTATAGGTAATAGTATTCTTTTGTGAAACAAAAACATTTTCTGATTTTTTTTTAATGAGAACGACATTGGATATTCATATTACTAAATTCTACCAATTTTCCATTCATATTCTCATAATCGATTTCATTATTGGGACCAATTGAAAGTGACACGACTTTGCTATTTAACAAAATACATTTATATAAATAGGTCATTGCTTTCACATTTGTTTGTAGTTGTATCAAGTATCTCACACAAGTTCTTATGATCTGTCATGATTACAATCTGCACATTCCTGCACTTGACATGGACACCTCCCAACACTTTACTCTTAGAATCCCTAGAGATCAAGTTTACTTCAAGGCAAATATCTTTTCCTGAATTATTTATTTCGTAAGATACGCCATCAAGGATTAAGTTTTTGTTCAGACTGTATATGCATATGAATATCAACATACTAATAATCATGTTTATACCCAGGGTAGCCTCATCAGCATCAATCCTGTTCTTCCTGAGGGCCCTGCAATTATATTTTCCCAAGCTGCAAATGCAGGTACCCACTTACACCTGGGTGGCAAATGTGGATTAATGTATTGACAAGATTTGAACTCTTAGATTGAGCCTCAAGTGTATGAAACACTATACCATGACATACGACACATAATATCAGGCAAACAGTGCAGAAAGCACCTTCATATCAATTCTAGCCCATGTGTATTCATTCAACGGATAGTCACCAATACTTGAAGGAAACATTATTAAAGTGATAATAGGCCATATATCCCTAGCTGTCATATTGAGTGCCTTCCCGAAAAAATCTAGGGTGAAACTCAAGGAGTTATCTAGCTGTCGTTTATTACAATGTCCAGTGGATGTGAAATCTAGCAGATTCCTGCCTCCTTTTTTACTTTCTCTGCAAGATCTGTCCTATTACAGCTGCTCAGGGCCATGCAAAGCTTCTCCACCTTCCTCTTATCCGAACATGACGATCGGTTCTTCCATAGTTGTAGCATAGCAAGGATGCGATACACTGCTGTTACATTGTCCTCTGTGATGTGGTCAATATCTGCTGGGTTTAATTCTAGTCTGATTCCGAGCAGACGCCATTCTGATCCTATCTGCTCTGCAAGATAACTGAAGTAAAGGGCGCACAGTACGATGCTTTCCTTGCAAGCTGTAAGATAAGGATAACAAATTATGGAGAACTGTAAAGTTAATAATAATCTACTTAGATCCTATCTGCTCTGCACGATCACTAAAATAATGGTCGCACAGTATATGCTGCTGTCCTCAAGATCAGGATAATCAATCAATGGTGACCCATGGAGTTTATAATAACAATAATTAATTTAAACGGATACAATTTGAGAGATGATGATGTTATCATACAACAAGAGGTAATTATATCACCCTGGTACCCTCACTATGGAATGCACTTCCTCTCCAGCTCCGAGATGCACACTCCATCAATAAGTTCAAGCAGTCTATAAACTGAACTGCAATTGACATTATGTTATTAGATAATATTTCATCACGTTATACTTTATCCTTTAATCTTGATTTTGGTTGTTGTTTTCAATAAGGATTGCATTTAGAATCTTCATGTATTGGCATACCTTCTTAACTGATGAAAATAAGTTACTGTAGCTATTCCAAATGTTGTATCAGATATAAGGTTGTTCTTTTCCTATTTGTTAAGGGCGCAGATATGGCAACATAATATGTGTTATATTATATGCAATATTAGCCTGACATAATTACCGAGAAATAGCTGCAGCTATAATCGCATGTATATACAGGACTATATAGTTCAACGTTAGAATAAAAAAAAAAAAATACACAATGAATACGAGATACATGTACTACCACCGTCAGATTGGGGGAGGGGGGGTGCATCTGGCCTGTCTCAACCCAACCCCCCCCCCCCCCCGTTTTGTACCCAAAGAGGGATACCTTATGCTGCAAACCCCTTTTTTGTAATATGTATGCTTGACATCTAGTTAGAAGCTCAAGAGAAAATGTATTAGTTGAAACATACTTATCAGTACATGAGACTCCCACTGTATCATCTATACAGAGATGTACATGTGTTATTGTGATTGCCTGACATATCACCACAAGGTTGAGCCATTAGCCTTTAGACTTATGAGATATATGTGTATCATCACACTTATGAGATGATAACAGTTTTTTTTTGCTTGTCTTTGTCAGGGAATTTTTAATAGAGAAACGGCACCATAACCGTAAATATTTTGCCTTGTAAACTAAAACAGCATCAACAACAATTGCCCCTAAACAAATCAGATGATCCATTCTTTTTTGCGTGTCAGAACTGTTTTGGAGTAGACTGCTCCTTTTTAAAAGAAAATTATGGATCCATCCCTTCATGATACAATTTGTATTAATGTGGTTCCTGTTTCATCAAAATTATCATCAATTTCTGGTAACAATAACTGTTAAGAGCGACTGGAATTATGGCATTTGATTGACTGGGAGATAAGTCGTTAAATATTTTCCATTTGTTACTGATAACGAGTTTTATGAAACAGGGCTCTGGTTCACACAAACGAGTGACAACCGACAGGATTCATTCCTTGCCTTCCGTTTTTATTCTGCAACTCAACTCACTGCTAAACACTTGGAGCAATTGAACACAAGTATGGTGCATCTGAAATAACAACACAACATCGTTCTGTCTGCATAGGATTATACATTCATTGACAGTGTGTATTTAATCCCCTCCTGACACCAAATAAAATAACAGTAAGCCCTCTCAGATTAAAACAAGACATTATATTCTATACTAACATGGAATGGTAAGATAGTTGTGAGCTTATTGAATAGATTCAAACTAAGAAAATTAAGTCCTTTTCCTTACAACATGATTCTAGACAAAAATTATGAGAATGAGAAGATAAAGTGATTGCATACTTACTTATTGGACTTTCCACCCCTTCCTCACTCATACCTGCATCAAAATACATGAAGATATCAATTCAAATTGAAAACAATTGAGATCTAGTGGATAAATCTGATATTCATTGGAAATATATCAATCTACATTTTCGGGTTTCGGAGTTTCTTTACACCAAGCTAGAGATGGTTTGGAAATATCAAAACAATGATTGTTTGGCCGTAAACATTTCATGTAAAATAAGTGTGAACCTAACCCCATCCCTGACACAAAATAGAATAAGATATAATATTCTATACTATTTATATAGAATGGTAAGATATTTGTGAACTTTTTCAGTATTTGTTTGAGCAAAGTGAAATGTGCAACATATCATCATGGCATGTTTTAGAATTATTAATATAATTTAAATACCGGTAGTACCAAGAATACATTAAACACAGAAGTACAATAATAGCAAACAGTAACCCCAAAGTTCACTATAAATCAGATTTAAAAACAAAATAGTATGCACAGCTAGAAGATATTAAATTGAATTAACACAATTTTACCTGGCTTTCTATGCATTAATAGTTGAGGAATATAAATAAAATCAAGTATAACATAACCCCCACATTCAAAACTAAAGTTTGACTTGGGTTCCACGCAGGCCTCATGTCAGTGTGTACAGGTGTGACAGATAGTCTACACATGAGGGACTTGTATCTATATTACATATGCATAGTAGTTGGCTCTCATCGGGAATTTGCCACCATTCGGGTGTTACCCCAATAACAGTTGGTGGGGTACCAAGCCTTATAGACCTACCAAACTTGAACTTGGTTGCAGCCGTAGGGATGCTATGTAGTCCACACTTGAGTGACTTTTCCTTGAAGCAGTTTTTAAGCAGTTTCTTCTCACTGCACTTCAGTCTCGGGCACATGAAGCGGACATCATACTCGATCCTCCTAGCCCAGTGCTGCCTAAGACTATCAAGGGTTTCCGTTACAAAGTCCATCACCTGTCATAAATACACAATCAGCCCAAAGACAGATATTTTATAGTAATTTCTTTTTGGCTACTTCAAGCTTACTTAACTTTGATTTAAATTCACATCTCATAGTGATAGTAGACGGATATACAATGACACTGTCATTAGGATAGTGCATTGATCACACGTCACATTGGCTTATATTCTCTTAAGTCTTAACCCAATAAATTCTGGTACACATGAACGGGCATTGCTGATTTGGGTGGAGAAAACAAAATTGGTCCTCTCATCTTCTTGATCCATAAACAGTACATTTATTTCAAGATTTGTTTCCAATTTATCTCGACCAAAATTATTCCTGAGCTTTTAATATTATAATTGTCAATAAAATTGATGATTTTTCTTTGCAATATACCCTGGAGGACTTGGCAGGGGGTATCGGGAGGGGTTAGGGGGATAGTGTATCGGTAAATTACTATGATTGAAAATTGATAGTAAATCAATATAATTTTCTTGCTTTTGGACACCATGGAATAACAGAACCATTTTGAAAATGGTTCTGAAATGGGCTTTCCAACCGTTTGTCTATCCTTTACACATTTATTAATTTCCTTTCTTTTGAAATATGTTTTATACGTATGTTTTTAAAACTTGTATGTACATATGGATTTCGGGAAAACAAATTATCTTTGAAGTTATTTTACAATTGTCCATAAACTTATATTGCTGACGCAGAACTGTTTGAGAAAGTCTACCATTTTGATGAAGCACACAGCTTCACAGTTCGATAGCTGAACTGTGTTACTACATAAACTAGATGTAGAATATGGCTTAAATTAGCCAGATTTTCAAAACAAAATTGGAGTTAATCCTGCCTTCAACTGTAGTTCATTTCTAAGTCAAGTTCCCTTTGGTCTAACTTTACTGTCCTCCTATCTAACAGGACTCACAGATTCCACACACTTCAAAACATGGGAAAGTTATTGTACTCAAGTACAAGTCGTCTTTTTTTGTTACTTAAATCCATATTTTTGATAAACTTTTGCAAATGATGTTTTTTTTACACTTCTTAAGTCGAATTTTGCCTAAAGCCCCCATCACACCAAACAAGTTCTCACTACGTTCTGGAAAATGTTGCCAAACAGGCTCAGACTGTGTACGAACGGCGGGAGTGAACGTAGTATCAACTGATATGTTTTTAGAACTTCATGAATGGGAAGTGTGTGCTCTAGAAATTTGAGCCTGTTCAAAATTGTCCCTTTCCTGCAATTAGACGGATGAAAACGTACTTAAAACGAGATGGACGTGATACGAACGGAATTGCCGCACTTCGATCCCGGGCTTCGATCCTACTAGGGATGTGTTACAACGTTAAACATCAATTAGCAGTACGACCTGGTCAGTTTGTAGCTCGACCGGGTCCGTTTACTTGTTCACCCCGTTGGCACAGTCGAAACATTGGAAGGGATTGAGGAACGGCAAGATCGCGCTGGGGTTTTATAGCCCTCGCTAGATTGAGGACTGTTTACAAACGAACTAGGATCGTATTATAGACATTACCCCGGCCACAACCCCATTTACGATTTTCTAGAACAGTTCTAGAACTTAGTGAGAACTAGTTTGGTGTGATGGGGCTTAAGTCAAACTAATTTTGTTGTGGTCCCAACCGATTCAACGTATGCAGATTTAAATGTACTTTCTTTTCAAAACGAAAGTTCTATGACACATCCGAAAACTGTTTACCTGTGACAGTTTCAATTCTATGGTTCAGAGACCTTTCTTGGAAGTGTATTGGCAGACTAAAGCAAGCTACCAGTTTTCCACTTTAAAAAAAAAAAAGATTTTGTGAACTAGTATGCGCCTCCATCTCTGTTCATTTTTATTGTGTAGTAATTGAAACTATCCTGTTGAGCTACCTACCTCTTTGACAGCACTTGGGGCTGGTTGTTTATGACTATCCCCATCATGATCAGAATCAGCAACCTCTCCTCGGTATACAGTGACCTGACATGTTCAGTATCAAAGGTAAAGGGGAAAATATAAAGAAATTAATAATATGATGGTGTGTAATTGTATACAGTTTCCTTCAATTTTGTGAGGGTCATTTACTCCTTTTTTTAAATAAATTTATTTTATTCTATGTGCGTTTTGGTTAAAGATTATGCTCCTTAGCGCACATAAAGTGATTTGCAAGAGAGCACTAATTGCATTATACAATTAAAATACAATGTATACAATGTAAAACAAAACAATTATAGATAACAATATATTACAATAAATTACAAAACAAAACAAGAACAACAATATATCGAAAATAATATCGCTAGTGATATTCGTTTGTCTCGCAATGTGGTCAATAAGGAATCTAAAAGATCACGACGTTTCGTATGCTACTGCGATACTTCGTCAGGTGATAAAAAACTATTGTAAGCAAGGGTCTTTTATACTTTACGGGAGGACCGGCGGAGCGGTCTATAATTCGATCGATAATTGGAACAATAACGCCCAATGCCCATTGGTCGATGCACACGGTGATCGACCAATCACCCAGGCCGCTGGTTCGGCCGCTGGTTCGGTTGATGCACCAGGCCTATTGGCCGACGCATACGGTACTCGATCAATCAACGGGCCGCTGGCTCGGGCCGTCTGCTGAATGGAATCGACCGTTGTTGGCTGGCAGGACGGCGAGTGTCATGGCGGCGTATCGTCCGCATCCAAAATTCGGGGATATCGATCCCGTTGTCTCTGTTGAAATTATTAGGATTGAGACGGATATTGATAGCTTCTTTTACCCTCCGTGTATACCAATGCCGTTCCTGGGAAAGGCACTGAACCCCGTCCCAGTCTGGTGGATGCTGCTTATCCCAAGCATGTTCGGCTACGGCTGAGTTGTCAGTTCGACGGAGTCTGACGTCCCTCTTATGCTCATTGATTCTTTCATTTCTTTTATCGGACGGGCAGTTTCGCCGATGTAGGATCTATCACATCCTTTACAAGGGATGTTGTACACAATGCCGTCCCGTCTATGTGGAGGAATTGGATCCTTGGGGCGTGTAAGTTGTTGACGTAGGGTGGTATCTGATCTGAAAACCGTTCGAATGCCATGGCTCTCTAGGCGGCGCTTGAGTTGTTGGGAGACCCCATCAATGTACGGCAAGACTGAAAAGTCTTGTATACCTTCTGATCCCTGGGTTCCGACGATCTATTCTTGGTATTGTGTATAAAACGGCGTGGGTAAACGTTGAGACTCAGGGCACTGCGAACACGGGTCCGTTCTTTGCATGGCTGTTGTGGACTTGTCACAATGCGTGAAGCTCTGTCAAATAGACATTTCACTAGACCTCTCTTCACCGATATGGGATGGTGAGAGTCAAACGCTATGTACTGGTCTGTGTGGGTAGGCTTCCTATAGACTGAGGTGGAGAGCCTATGGTTGTCGTGTCTATGAACTAGAGTGTCTAAGAATGCTATCTTCCCTTCACACTCTATCTCTGATGTGAACTGGATGGTTGGTTCAAGGCTATTCATGTGTTTAAGCAGCTTATCTGTTTCAGAGATGGGAAGTATGATGAAGGTGTCATCTACGTATCTCTTCCAAACACGAGGCAAGCAAGAGAGGGGACAATATAGATTGAAAATAGAAACAATTATTGGGCTTGTAATCACAACTTAAAGTAGACACACGAAGAATCAAAAGTGTTTTGTATTGATGCAAAACTCATATCATTGCGAAGAGGAAGCCTTACTGATCAAATACAACAACTCTCCTCTTCAAAATATGTTTGGGGCCCGCAGTAATCAACTCTCAAAAATGTTAGTTTCGAGATCCAGATTTTCTGCCTTCAGCGGTCCTTTGTAGAGCGTCAATATTTGTGACGTCACACACGGGACACGGCTGGCTAGCTGCAGACTAATACACGCGCGACTCCGGTAGACGGCCGGTACTGAGCTGTTTGTCCAGTGTATGACGTCACTATTCAGAGCTTGCTACGCTTGTGTGTTTGGCTTACGTTCGGGGGCGCTTGGGGGTCTAAGAAGGGTCTTGAAAAATTGCATTTTACGCCTTTCCATGGTATCTATATGATTTATCAGAAAATTATTCATGTTTTTCAAGAGAAAATCTTTCCATCCATATGTCATTTGTTCTAATTATCAGTTGTTAGTGAATTTTCTTTGTGTAGCTCCTTTAAATACACTTATCAGCTATGGATGTATATATACTTAAACCAATTAAAAAATACCGAAGTCGCGATATTATAAGGTTCCGCTTGGAGTACTCAGAACCAGATCCTGATACTGATTTATAGGTTAAGTTTTCAGGGTTACACAATGCAATTCTTTCAAAGAAATAAGAGCTCTAGAGAGCTCTTGGTTCTCTACGTATCGACAGTACGATCTGATCGTCTTCAGGAGAATGACTATAACATTGCCTGGCGGAGGCTATTCATTGCCTATGAAGGGATCCGAAGCTCGGCCTCCAAAATTTTACCTACAATTCAATATCTCCCCCATGATAAAAAAATAAAAATGGTCGCTGACACTTGACTCAGACCTTGATAGTTGCTTCATGAGGGGGTAACATCTCTATTAAGGCATGATGCTCTTCATCGACCATTAGACTGATGTGACGATAGAAAAGATTCACTGGTTGTCCATCTCTTTCATCCATCCATCTGACTGCTCTCGCCATCAACCGATGAAACAGCCCATCTGTGAAAATGGCAAACAACAGGGATGACCAACAGATTATGGGTAGTTACGGGTTTTTAAAGCCAGCTCAAAAAGATACAACAGCTGCAATAATACTTCAAGATAATTCTGTTTTTCTGAGAAACAAAACATTAGTTTCTAACAAGTCGGACCAACTCCGACTATCAATATAGCACTATGTTTAGAGGTTTGTACGTTTGACCGCCCTGACACGTCCGTTGACAAGACATTAATCTGCATTTGCCACTCTCCACACAGGTGTTAAATGGGTACCTTCAGGAACGAATTTCTTGATTTGCTGGGAGCAACCTACAACCAGTACCTCAGAAGAGCTGGTGTAATATTAGAGCACCTTGCATGGTGGATTTGTTCATTCTGATATTATCCAATATTGATATTATCATTACCATTAGAGCAAATAAAAAAAAACAATATTGTAGACCAATATGATACAACAACAAACTTTTTGTTTGCTTTGGATACATGGGTCATCCTTGGCAAGAACCTATAAAGGTCAGTCAAACTTGTCTGTTGAGGCCACTCAAGGAAAATAGAGCAACTAGTGGTCACTGTAAACAGGTGGTCTTTCTAGACACACACCATTTTCTCAAGGGAGACAAAATGCATGGCCATCTAGACAGGTGTCATCTAAAGAGAGGTAACCACCTAGACATGTTTGACTACATACTAACCGTGTTGCAATTAGATTGCCATTTAGTCTCTTTTGAGCAAGGAGGTCATTAACGGTATGATACATTACACGTGTTAACACCTCCCTGGATGTAAACAGATGATGAACTCATCCTCACCTGGTAAGAAGCCCCTGAAGTCCACATAAAAGTATGTAGATGACGTGATCTGCGCAATCTCTTCTGGGGAGCAACGGGACGTCAGCCTGGAAGGAACGTAATAGCGCTTCCTTACCACCTTCTGTGCTTCATTTGATACCTAAAATATCAAAACATATCCAATAACTTAAACCATAAATACAAAACAAAATATACATTGATACAGAAAAAAATATTTTGTGAAATCTATGGGAAACAAAAAGTAATTCATGTTTCACTCATCATGTCATTTCACACATCCTACTCCTCCCACTAAATTATGGTAAGTTTCACAACAACGTCGACCTATTGAGCAATTTCGCTTCCAAATTTTAGAAATAGACATTTTGGTATCATTTGTAAAAGCTTTAAAAACTTTACTTAGTCCCTACATTTCACAGCACAAAACAGCATTTTGAAAGGAACTTGTATGAAAAGATATAAACAAATTATGGTATCCAAATTAAGCACATTTAACATTTGGACATTATGAACCCATTTTCAACCCTGTGTCAATTTTTTGCAGCATACCTATACAAAAGCTGGGAAAAGGCCCTTGTTTTGCTCCTTTATTGTCCGTATATTTATAGTGAAAATATTTGAGGCTTACTTCAAACATGATGTTTAGTTCCTGCGATAATTGTTTCATGGTAATTTCCTACCCTAACCGAATGCCTAACTTCAGCACTGGACCAGACAATAAACCTTAGCCTTAATCCTAAACCGAAAACCCAATTACAACCATAACCCTAACCCTATACTTTTGACAGAATATGGGGCATTGCTGCAGGAGCACGGGTCGGAGCACCATTTAGCTGGAGAGTTACCTCAGTGTCTACTCCATCCTGTTGCTCTTGCTGGTGTCGTTCTGCCGGAGCCTCACAGATGAGATCAAACTTGGCCATGAGCTTGACTAAGGCCTCCTTCTGCTCCAAGAAGCCTTGCCACATATGCTGAATCAACCTATCCTCTAAGATACCATCCTTCTCAAGAGTGGTCCACGCATCACTTACGATCCCTTCCTGGAATTAAAACACAATGTAATTTTAATGGCAGTTGGAACAACTGGACATAGGAGTATAGATTGTAAACCATTACTACATGGTAAAGTGAGAGCTTTGTTACCTAAATATCATTAAAAAAATATGTCTTAAGGGGATAGTTGAGTTCTGTTGCAGAGGGCGCTACACACAATTTTTTTGTGAGATAATGAAAAAATAAGTGTCAAATTTGAAAGAACATAATATTTAAATGACAAAATCATCTTTGTTTGATCAAAATAGGTTCAGAAACGGCTGAAATATCCATAAATATAACAATTTCGTGCTTTTATGTCGTATTTCAGCCAATGCCGATATTAGCTTTGTTGTTGGCATTTTCGTGTTGCTTATATTAAGTATAACCAGCCGGCCCATGTATTCTTATTTTTAATTAAATAGTTAATTAACGGTCACCATGTTTTTTTTTTAAAGTGGAGCTGAATTGGTATGATCATATTGGCTAAATTCACACATTTTGGGATCTAAAATTACCCGTTCATAGCAATTTTAGGTTCTAAACGGGCACTAGAAATGTCATAGATAAGAATAAGAGCAATAACCATACACTTTGAAGGCATTTGCAGTCTGAAAACAGAACTCAACTATCCCTTTAACAATTGTATCGATACTCTAAAACTCTGTCTCTCAAGAGACTTCTTTACAACATTTTTTGGTTACATAGGTCATAGTGCTGCAGTTTACCTTGTAAGTGTACTGTACTTCTAATTTTCTATTTGTTAACACATAGATACATTCTGTCTGAATCCGATGACGGGGGAAATGATACATATGTAAAGCTAGTAGAGACATTGTTGATGTATTAAGCTCTATGTAAATCCACAATATTCGTTTGAATAGAGAAGGTTACTTCCTTTTTCTGCAGAACCCAAGATGATAATGACCTGCTTGAAGACATCAATTAGCCACATCTCCTACGATGTCTCGTAGGACAGACTGCATAGGACCTCTGTAGTACGCACCTCTACCAACAGTCGTACGATAATGGAGTCCTACCATAGGATTGGCTGAGAGCCAAAGTGGCAAGCATCTACAAATCAGGAGACAAAAGTGACCCATTTAACTACAGACCTGTGTCCCTCACATGCATCTACTGCACGATCCTTGAGCACATCATTCTGAGCCACATGTCCAACTTTCTGGCAAAAAAGTGACATCATCACTCCCAATCAACACGGATTTCGACAAGGGCGTTCCTGTGAAACCCAGCTTGTGGAAGCCGTTAATGATTGGGCTAGCAACATCAACCAGCAGCACCAAACTGACACGATCTTCCTTGATTTCAGCAAGGCATTTGACAAGGTGTCACATCGAAAGCTAGTTCACAAGCTGAAGTTCTACGGAATCCATGGATCAACTATCAATTGGATTCATGGCTTCATGACTGGCCGATCTGAAACTGTGTCAGTAAATAGAGCCTCATCGCCATCAACGGATGTCATCTCTGGGGTCCCTTAGGGATCGGTCCTTGGTCTGGCCTTGTTTCTTGTGTACATCAATGACATATGTGAAGACGTATCATCATCAATAAGACTCTTTGCTGATGATTGTGTCTTGTACCGCAGTATCCACACAAGAGATGACCACATAGCCTTACAGCAGGATCTTTCCACACTGGCAGAATGGGCAGACCTTTGGGATATGTCATTCAATGTGAAGAAATGTGCCCACATGTGCATCTTTTTGAAGCGGCATCCCTTGACCTTTAACTTCAACATCAATGGGAAAGCAGTTCCCAAAGCTACTTCCTATAATACCTCGGAGTCACAGTGGCAAACAATCTGAGCTGGAACACCCATGCACAGAAGATCCAAGCGAAAGCTGCAATAACTCTTGGGAGTTGTACGTCGAGCCCTTGGGAAATGTGAGCAGAAAGTCAAGGACATTGCATACAAGCAGCTTGTACGACCCCAGTTGGAATATGCCTCAAGTGCATGGAATCCACACACCCAGAAGGAGATCAAACTCATAGAAAGCATACAGAGACAAAACTATAGAAGAGAATCTAGTGTCAGCACCATGCTGTCATCTCTTGGCTGGGACACGCTACAACACCGCCGCTTGCTCAATCAATGCGAGATGCTCTTCAAAGTACACCACAAACTTGTCCAGATCTCCTTGCCTCCTGACATCCGACTCATCACAGGCATCACCAGACCGCAAAAAGCACAACATCAAAGCCACAACTTCAGATTCACCCAACCATTTTGCCGAGTTAACTGCTACATGTACATCATGTTTCCCCAGAGCAGTCCGTGTCTGGAACACTTTCCCAAGCAACGCTGTCACTGGAAATACAATTCTTGGCTTTTGGGGAGCGGCACTACCCACCATACAGACTATGGCGCCGCCCCTGCCCCTGAAGATGTTGTAACAAGGGACACACCTGCACCACCTGCACACTGCACCCTGCACATTGTATATAGTGCACGGAGAACAACCACCATCACTTCACCAACAGCACATCACCAACAGCACACAACACAGCATAGCCCTCTCCAGGACAGCGTTCACGCTTTGGGAGAGTAATTCTTCAAGGTTCAAGGTTAGTTTGTAATTCCCACTTCCCATTCATTGTGTATATTAAACAAAACTGCTGCAGCTTACCGCAGCATACATAAATGAGATTGTAAAGGAGAAGGAGGTCTCTAACCATCTCTGCAGGATCCAGGATGGTTATGATCTGCTTGAAGACATCAATTAGCCACTGAGGATTCAGGATCACTATGTCTCGTAGGAGAGACTGCTGGTCTTCAATGCCTCCGTAGTAGACTATGTAACCCAGGTCGTGGTAGAAGGTCAGCATCGTGAGAAGTTCACCCTCTGATTCCATCCCGAATGGCAGCGTCAGTTCCTTGGTCTGGGAGAATTTATAAAAATGGCTTCAAAAATAGGGTAAGGGTTAGGGTTAGGGTAGTATCTATCAATTTTTTTTTTTTTATAACAGTAACATTACATTTAATTTACACAAAGCATATACATAATATAAATATTTATAAAGTATTACTCTTACAGAAGGCAACATGGAGCCCGAAATCCTATGCCAATATTTTCAAAGGCACTACATCGTTTTATTAAGACGGGTATAATTTGGGCCGTTTACAAAATTAAAAGGTATCATCGATGCATTTAAATAATATAGCATCATATATTCCCAACAATACCAGGAGAGTTGTACGTAGCTGTGAAGAAATGAAATAAGGACTAAACTTAAATTTGCTTTAAATTAAAATACATACATATAAATGTTTGCTAAAACATTCATTACATAAAAATGGGAAGAAAAAAAAGGATTTCAAATATAAACAATTGCTCACTATTTTTATTCCACTACAGTACATATTAATTTAAATTACTTGAAAATGGCAAGAATGAACGTTGCAGTCCTACCTGATCTAATGAAATGTAATTGGCTTTATCTGCAGCTAAAGTATCCTCAAATAAGAGCCATCTCAGTGGAATCTCTTCTCCCATGTAAGGCTCTTCCATCGCTACTTTCTCAATATGTTCCCTCAATTCGACCAGCTTCAAAGGAAAGTAAGTATTGGTTGGTTAAACAAAACGTGACATGTAGCTCAAAGCAAATATTGTCTATTTTAAAAAGTAAACAGATACTTACATCATACTAAAAACATCAAAATACCAAAGCAATATCACAAAATAACAATGGTAACATCACACAACAGTATTAAACAAAAAAATAGAAAAATGTATCGAAGATGTGGATAAATAGTTATCAAAACGATTAAGGCAATGTCATTAAACATTAGACGATAAAGTTAATTGAGCATGTTTAGGAATATTAAACTTACTGCACACAAATATCACTTTATAGTAAGAGAGGGAATAATTGCACAGATGTAGCACATAAATGTGGAGAAGAATTGACAATGGGTAATACAAGAAGTGATATTTATCTTCCACAAAGAATTCCACAAAGAATATAAACAAATGCATTTGTTTAGTTGTATTATTACTAAATGTAATTAAAGCATGAAGCTTGTGTCAAGTTTTCTAAGAAGAATAACTACAATCTAAATCAATGCCAGTTGATTTTATTATTAAATACCTATAATTGATTTTCGTCAAGCACAGTGGATGAAAATCAATGTCAGTGTAAGTACATGTACTACCTAAATTGTATAATTTGTTCATTAGCAGTAGATTAAAATGAATGAAATATTATTGTTCTGAATAACTTCTTGGGAATTAGCATGAAATTGAAAGTATTTCGGGAATTAACATAGAATCATATGATTCTTTGGGCGAGGAAATATTTTAGGATTATTACCACAAAACATTGGGATTTCATGTCAAACGGAATAAACATCACGTCTTAGAGTGAGCAGATTTTATAATATGTGTTACAAGTCAGATATTAGCAGATGGGTATGCCAGCTCTTTGTGTTTGAAAGAGCATCTTAATTTATGCAATAGTTTAACAAATCGGGACAATATTTTAGACAAACAAATAAAAATGAGTCTAAAAATCAATCACATTTCATTCAAGCTAAGAAACAAAGTGTAGATTGTATTTTGTTACAGAACAATGGACTGCATTAGCTTAAATTTTTGAAGTGATATAATATTTTTGAAGCGGTCCAAAAATTTGGATCAAATTGTGCAGCACTTTGTAACTACAAGGAAAAGCCACTTTTCTTTTTGTATTGGATGTAACTGGATTGGATAGATAATCAGGAATATTATTTTGCTACAGGGTTACTATAAATTTTGAGAGTTGATGATTATTTATGATGTACCTCTTCGTCTTTGTCCTCTAAGCTGTTTTCAATGGCATAATACTTGGGGACCACATGGCATTCAAACGGTCTCCTCATGATGGATTCACGGATCTTCCCAAAGGCAGAGCCAATCTAGAAGACAAATGAGGTGAACTGAACATAAAATACACGTCTCAGTCGTAATATTAAACATGATAATCTATGCAACAACAAAAAATGTAAATATAAATATTTATAAAGTATTACTCTTACAGAAGTCAACATGGAGCCTGAATCCTATGCCAATATTTTTAAAGGCACTACATCGTTTTATTAAGACGGGTATACATGCCGATGTGACTTATTATCTTTTGAGGTCCTCTCCCATTTACTTGGTAGTGCCAATTTCATGAATGAAAGCAATGAGGCTGTGTAACAATGTATTTGTAATGATTACATCTAGGGTGCACGTATGACTAAACAAAATTGTACATATCAAATAAATATTCGTTTTACTTTATTTCCTTTTAATCAAATATTGCTCAAATTTTCACTACTCCATCTCTTTAATAACACCAAAATTATATCAAGGTGAACTTTTGAAAATTTTGCAAAGTTAGTTTATATCTAGTAAAGCTGTTCTAATGCCATAGCCCAAGTTTACTGCCATACTGACTCCTTACTGAATCCGCATGACCAATGTAATGGCCACATGGTTAGACAGAAAGAACCGTCTGGTATGGGGAATTGTTTGATAATACTGCCATTGGTCAACCTGACAACGAATCCTGTTGATAAAAAGTCTTGAACTGAAAGTTAATTTAGGAGCCATAGGAAATATATGAAGACGTAAAGAGTGAAGAAGAAAAAAAGTCGTAGCATCTCATATTCATGTCGGTCTGACCAGATGTTGTCTCATCGGAACAACTGTCGATATCACAGACTGAAGTTTTCAGTCTATCTCGGGGTATGGTATTTTTTGCTCGTTTTTAGGCGTGGCAGCCGGTAGTTAGTAGTCAGTAGTATAGCGATGTTATTGACAGCTAGCCCAGCTGTCAATAACATCGCTATAGCAAGAATTGCAGAACGTCAGGAAGAACAGCTGATGCTGAAAGGAGCTTCCTGTGGTATTCAAATTTATTAGTTCATTATCAAAATATATCATACACCATTACTTTTTCCCTTTTCTCTTTTGCGTATCCTTGCACACTTTCTCGATGGGTTCCAACGATGAATATTGGTGGTGATTTCTGAGCGGTTTTAGACGTATCCTTATTCCTGACCGAAGAGGGCGCCACAGCATGGGCGAAGATGGAACACAACCAGAAATTGATGAACTCTAGACATGTCAGTTCTGATTTCGCACCTCCTTTAGCCTGTGTTTTAAAAATGTAAACAATTATATTTATGACAAGGCCAATGATAAAAACGCATAGAAACATATTCTAACTGGATAACGCATACATGTCCCATTCCTCATATCCAACATAATTTTCATTTGTGTTATCTTCATTAAATCCCAAAATAACTAACCGATTACAGCATGATGATTAAATCATATAATGAAAACATTATCACATTTATGTTTTACTTTGTAATATTACCATAAAATAATCCTGAAGAAGGATTGCACCACAAACTAAGCTTGAAGGGTGGCAATTCTTTATAAACTTTCATAATATAATATATGATATTGAGGAAAAATACTTCATACTATACTAACAGAAATATAAATCATTAAAAGATGAGGGGTGAAATCTGAGGTGTATGATAAGATTTCAGGAGGAGGTGGTTAATTAATCATTAAGAGAAATAGCAGTACTCCTTGATTTTAAATTAATAAAACATTACCAGCTATTATGATTGTTAATCATATTCTCATAAATTGATCGCTTAAATGACATACCCAAGTGTGGAAGTGATTGGAAGGAAGACTGAGTAAGCCAACGTGTATTTTTTTTTCGAACTGAGATGGACTTTCACAGAGATGGAAATTCAACTATTTAATCTCACACCATACTCTCAAAGGGAAAACAAGTCTAATATATGACTGTTTTAATTGTACCAACAATTTACACATCAATTAATCCCAAAGGAAACAGGTAGTTGACTTTATAATAATGTAACAGTTTGAATTTGTCTTTATATTTCAGTTAGTAAATTTCTCATCTCTTCCTTATCCATTATTACATATTCATTTATATATTTGCATTCTTCATTTGCATATTCATTTTCCCTGCTCATGTTCCCATTTCATTCACATTCTTACAGCACAGTCTTTCAGTTGCACTACTGCCACACCTTATTTTCCTCTCTCTCCTTCAAACCCATTCCCTTTGTTGTCTTCTCATTCTCTATGCATGGTTGCCTTTTCCTGCCCTAGCAACATGCACTTTCTCTTCTCTCATTCGTTCTCTTTGCCTCTCACCTTTGATCTATCTAGCCTGTTCACCTCACTGGTTTCTCTTATCACATGACTTTCCCCTGATTGGTTTATTTTGTTATGATGCCTGATTTGTACTCAGAGCCATGTTATAATATTGAATATTAAAGTTAGTTCTGTTCCGTCCTTCTTCGTATGAGGTTGTGTTTTCTACTGTCCTGGTTTACTTGAGTTTTGTTGAGAGTTTAGATTGTTTTTGATGCAGCATGTTCGATGATTGATTTTGGTTTATAAGTTCCCTCGGTTAATAAACACGTTACAATAACAAAGAGTTGAAATCAATAAGAGCTATCATGGTATTTATACTTTTTTTAAATAATCAGTATAAAATAAAATTAAAAAAATACCATTTCATAATACTTGTCTCTGGATTCAGGAGGAACGACCGAATCCAAACTTCTACTGAGATCAAAGACTATCACATAGATGGCTCGCCATGTCAGAAACACCTAAAGGAGAAGGAAATTAAAAATGATGCATACGGGTTTAATAACTACCATGCTATGTTCTTTCTATATGCTCCATTATTTCTATAATTATTATAGGTACCTCGTGTACTGTTTATATACGGAGACATAGGCGAAGGGGATAAACGGAGGCGTGATAGCTCAGTGGTAGGGCAATGGACTCGTAATCGAGAGGTCCCAGGTTTGAAACCAAGTTGATGCACTAGTGCCCTTTGGTAAGGTATTAATTCTCACTAAAAATTTCCCACGGAAATGATTTATAGCCACCGTGGCGGCTTTAAGTCCCCTGGTTGCTTACTTCCAAGCATGCATCTGATTTCCTTAGCAGTCAGTTAATACAAATAAACTAAACAAAACAATAACAATATATTAATATAAAGAGTACAATTTAGCATTGAGGGCAAAATGTCTCTAAATTGCAATATCTCTATCCAACCCAAGACAAAGCATTACTTTTCAAAATTACCAAGTCTCTGGATTTAACTGACTGATGCAGATCCTCTGGCTCCATATTAATAGCCATTATTAATTTGTGAGTATCTATGCTACAATAAAATACAGATTAACAAACCACTGGCATACATATTATCAATTCTGAATAACTTCATTAGGATGACAGGCGAACTAGATTATGTTAAACAAGAAAACTAACAGTTATAGTTCTAGAGGTGTTGCTGTTTATAGCACTTTTCTGCACTTAATTAGATAGCAAGAAATCAGCGATTATTAACTAATGTCAAGTCTTTTATCCTACATTGGAATATCATATAAACGAAAGAAGAAATCAGTTTGACCCTGGACAAGATTGTGCACCTATGACTGGAACACACATTCAAATGGAAGTCCAACCTGATATCAGCTGGGTTTTAATAAAACCAAATAAAAACAGAAAAATTAGAGAGAAAATATAGTGAAAGTTTTAGGAAATGTCATAAACCTTCATTTTTTAGTTATTGGTGACACAATATATTCGATTCATAGAGGGGTTGTATACAAACATTTGTGCAATTATATTTAGGGTGGATGTATGATTCGAAATTGTCTTCATGGAAAATCTCAATCTAAGTTTTTTTAGTACAAGGCAAGTGGGAGGGGAGCTCGCGAGATTTGTTGTAGTGTTTGCAATTGGTGTTTTACTGACCCGTTTCTCTCATTTTCTGCTTCTATCAAAACAAACTTAATGTCAGGGTTTCTCCTTTCATGCACATGTATAACACTGATGGTAAAACCAATATGTAGGCCAACAGCAGTTGTGCATAAAATACATGATTCCATGTGCTCTGAACTAAAGCATTATATTGAGACAATGGGAGAATACTCTCATTTTTTTTTAAAAATAGATATTTACTCTGAAGTTGATTAGAAAGAAATCACAGGAGAAATATCAAATATTTATGACATGAACAATTTGATGATTGTATGGGAGACTGTAGTAAATACAATTTTATTCCTTTTTCTTCTTCTAAATACCAGAATCTAACAATATATTACGAATTTGTTTTCAAGGCACTAAGGTAGAATGTACTCTTTTACCTGATGGGTTGTGTAGTACATGTCGTGTCCGGCAAAGTCCCATATACTTAGTGAGACCCTTTCTTCTCTAGCGCTATCAGTACTGTCTGTTCCTATCTCCTGAGGAATAAAGGAAACGAATACACTTCTACATTAACCTTTATCGTTACATGATAGTCTTTCTTTTCCACAACCGTCCCTACTTCTCTGTTATTAATTTTGCATCAGCTCTCTATCCCTTTCTCTATATATGAAGAGCTCGGTTCCAAAAGGTACTACATCCATAAATCCAGTTCTGAGAAAAACATGATGTTTTAATTTTCATAGTTAGCAACGTCACTTTGGAATGATACTTTGGCTGATTATAATTTTGTATGATAGAAGTATAATACCACTTTAAAAAAAATCTAAGTCTACCCAAATATTTGTTATGAATTTATGTCTTTTTTCTAAATATTTGTGGATGTAGTACCTTTTGGAACCAAAATTGGATGTCGTACTTTTTGGAACCGAAAATTGCGCATACTGTATGCAAGTTACAATTCATAGATTGAATGGATATAGTACCTTTTGGAATCGAACTTATTTTAAAATTCCATTTTTATTTTTTTTGTGCACATTAATGATCAATTTTTATCAAAATGGATGTAGTACCTTTTGCAACCGAGCTCTTCATATATTCTTCCCATTCTTCAGACTCACTCCCGTTTCTCCTCACCTCTACTGTCCTTCTGTCTCTTTCACTCTCAGTCCTCTTTTACTCTCTCTTACAAGTTGTGTGCATGCCTCTCAGCCTTTTAATCTGTTATCAATGTTGTTCAATATGCTATGTGTAATTAAATTAAATTTATATATATGTCAATGTCTATATACAGACCGCCTACTATCCACAAGGTCTAATAATAATTGAATCTACTTATCATTTCGTCTAATGACCATTTATCTTTTGGTCTAATAATCATTCAATCAAACATCATAATCATCAATAATTATTAGACTTTATGGATAGTAGACGAAATGGGCATTATATTAACTGATTATTAGACTAAACGAACAATATACCAGATGGGTAGAATACCTATTGGATATTAGACCAAATGGAAATTATACCAAATGGTTAATAGCCTTAATGGTCATGAGACCAAATAATGAATAGACGAAATGATTATTAGACCATTTGTATGTTAGACGTGCTGGGTGTAGACCATATGGAAATAGGCTAATCGGGTAGTACACGACACTGCTGTAGACCAAACGGCAATTCTCCCTCGCTGTCACGTCTCTGTAGAAATGTTTCTGTTAAAGCTAACAAATAAGGTCATGATTCACTTTTCTGACATCTAGCGGACCTGGTAAATTCTGTTCACCGCACTCATCAGATACAGACTCATCACATTCTGCTATGTGTTACTATAGTTTGTTTATTATTCTAGGTAGACACTTTTGTTATTTCTGGGTCTCACAAAAAAAGTGGAAGATTATAGGATAAAAAAAGACATTGTAGAAAATCTTTTACATACATGTCTTATCCCACATAAAAGTACAAGGTTCAAAACTAAATTCTACCTTTAGGTGAACCTGTTTCTTAAGCTTTCTCTCCACCAGACTTGCTATTTGATTTGGCAAACTGTCATCCTCCTTTTTAGCCTTGGGTGCCTCCCCATATTCTTCTGCAATAAAGAAGAAACATATATATTTTGAGTATGTTTCCATTCATAATCAATCTACAATCGCCACTCCCCTCCCATGTGTTAAATAGGTATCAAGGAGGATGCGAACATAATGTGGTTAGATCGGCATGTGTGTGTTTGTAAAATGGTGCCTGGCCGGAATACTCCCCAGGGGTCGGAGCATGCGCACTATCATTCTACCATCTATAGGCCTACAAATGTGAGTATTATTATCGTAATCAAGTATTCAAGTATTCAATTTATTTCACATCACTTTAAAAACACATCAAAAGATATACAAACAAATCATTATAAATTAAAACAATATAAATATATACCAAAAAACATTCATTTACATTGTACTGATGAAAGAAGGATGAAGGGTGGAGGATGTGAGGGATCAACAAAGGCCATTGGCCTGTCAAGGTTGATCCCCTATATATCCACCCTTCAAGAGAAATACATTATACAAAATATAAAAAATAAAAACAATCAAACAAACAGATAATATAACATAGCATAATCACATAAAAAACACAACATAATTATTTACATAAATCACATAAAAGGCAATTAGATCAAATAAAACTACTCACAATTAAGAAGATAACATTTATATTTTTTCCTGAATGTAAAAACAGTGGATATTTCTTTTAATACGTTTGGCAACTCATTCCAAAGCTGTGGGTCTTTAAAACTTACTGTAGTTCTTGAAAAGTTAAAAATATAAAAAGGTACATACATTTTATTGGAATTTCTTGTTTTATATTTATTGATGTTGCAATTATATTCGAAATAGTCATGAAAGTTATTGGGCAATAGTTGTTTAGAATAAGAAAACAAACGATGCTAGTTGTAATTTATTTATATCAAATATATTCAATATTTTAAACTTTTTAAATAATTGTTGGGTATGTGCTAAATAGTTTGATTTGGTAATTGCTCGTATTGCACGTTTCTGTAGTAAAAACAATTTTTGTGATAAATAAAATGAGCAACCGCCCCATACAATATTAGAATACATAAAATGTGATAGAATCATACAGTTATACAAATTTGTTAAAATCTTCAGTCGTAAAATGTGCTTTAAAATATTAAAGACTCCAATGGATTTAGATATTTTTAAAGCAATGTAATTAACATGTTCCTTCCAGTTCAAGTTTTCGTCAATGATTACTCCAAGAAATTTAGTTTCTCTCTTTATACTTAGATCATTAAGTTCAATAGTTATTACATTATCTTGTATTCTACAATTCCTACTCTTAAATATCATATAACATGTTTTATCGCGATTAATGTAGAGTTTATTGGCTGTAAACCAAGTTTGTATGCTTTTCATTTCTGAATTCAATAGATTATTTAATGCAACTGGATCTTTACCTGATAAAAATAAACTTGTGTCATCTGCAAATAAAATTACTGATAAAATATTGCTAACATATTGCAGATCATTAATATAAAGTAAAAATAAAAGGGGGCCGAGATTAGATCCCTGAGGTACACCTACTGAAATACTTTTATATTCTGAATTAAAATTATCAACGCTTACATATTGCTTCCTATTGCACAAATAACTTTCAAACCACTGTATTGCATTTCCCCTTATTCCATAATATTTCAGTTTTTTAAGTAAAATTGAATGATCAATACAGTCAAACGCCTTTGACAGGTCTAAAAAGAGAGATATCACTATGTGTTTCTTTTCAAAGGCTTTGGCAATTTTATCTGTTAATTCAATCAATGCATGGGTAGTACTATATCCCTTTCTAAAGCCAAATTGTTTATTGTGCAAAATATTGTGTTTTTCAATAAAAGATATTAATTTATCATAAACATTTTTTTCTAAAATTTTACTGAAAATTGATAAAATAGAGATTGGTCTATAATTATTCAACATATTTTTACTGCCATTCTTATAAATTGGTATAACTTTAGCTATTTTTAATGCATTAGGAAATATGCCTTTTTCAAGAGAAGAATTAAATATATTGCACAAAGGAGACACAATTGCATTAATAGAAGATTTAACAATTTTAGCACTAATTTCATCGTAACCAGGACATTTACTTACATCAAAACTCGATATAATATTAATTATAGTAGATTCTGTAATCGGGCTAAAAAATAAAGACTCACAAACAGATCCCTGTAAAAAGCTATTAAATGATGTAGTTACTGCACTATCCAACTTATCATGAATTTTCTGTCCAACTGTACTAAAGTAATCATTGAATAAATTTACAATTTGAGATTTATCCTTTATAGATCTACCTTCATATTCAATTTCATTAACATCATGCTTACTTTTTCTTTTGTTCAAAACTTCATTTATAACATTCCATGTTTTCTTTGCATTGTTCATTACATCCTTAAACTTATTATCATAATATTTACGTTTTGTATCACGTATCAAGTTATTAAATCTATTTCTAAAATTTACATAAGTCGTTCTGCGATATGTCGTAGGATTTTTAAGATATTTTTTGTATAAAATATATTTATGTTTACTCATTTTCTTAATTTCTATTGTAATCCAAGGTTTAACATTTGCATGTTTCTTTCTTTTCATCTCTACCTTTTGGAAACATTCGTTATACAATTTCACATATATTTCAAGAAAACTTTCATACTTCTGATTAACATCATCAAGACGATCTAAAAATTCCCACTTCACAGACTGTAACTTTGAACAAAATGTATTGATGTGAACATCACTGAAGTCACGTTTTGAGTAAATTATTTGAGGATCATCTGTATCAGGTTGAGATAAAATCATGATAAAAGGAGTAAGATGATCACTGACATCTGTTAAAATTATTCCACTCAGCTTAACCTTCTGGATTATTACAGAAGAAATTATCCAAAGTAGTCGCAGAATGTGAGGTTATTCGGGTTGGCTTGATTATTTGTGGTAAGTAAGAAAGTGAAATAAAGTTATCAATGAATTCATTAACATATGAAATAACATAAAGTTTCAATAGATCAACATTAAAATCACCCATAATGATGCTCTCCTTTTTCTCATTCATAATAACATTCAGCAGTGCTTGTGTATCATTTATAAAAGATTGTACTCCTTCGTGTGGTGGTCTATACATAACAAGAACTATATAATTCTGTACTTTATTATATACCTCAATGGAAATACTCTCAACAGCATTAGTAAACACATCTAAATCTGGTCTTCTTTTAAATCTTATTTTGTCATGAATAAATACTCCTACGCCTCCCCCTCTTTTTCCTTGTCGAGGATTACTTAGGAAGGAATATTGGGGAATAGAAAAATAGCTATCATCATCATCACTCTTAAGCCATGTTTCAGAGACCCCAATTATTGACATAGGTCTGGAAAATGTTTGGACACATTGTAAGAAATTATCAAAATTGCGCTTTAAACTACGGCAGTTAAAATGAAATAAAGTCACTGTAGAACAAGTATCGGAATTTTTAGTAGATTCATAAAATTCATCAGGAGTATAAACTTTGTTATCCGGAAGAAGTTCTTCATTAAATGTAGTAGCTAAAGATTTATACTCTCTTGAGCTTCGATTGCAAAGAGAGCAATTATCACAAGTTGTAGAATTCTGCCTATTACATAAAATACAAGTACACAACATAGTACGTTAAACTATATCCTATCAAAAACAAAAACGGAAAAGTCTGCAATATAATAGAATGTATCGGTAGTACAAGCGGATATTATGACTAGTACATGGTATTCGCATTATTTCTCATCAGCTGAATATGGTTTCACTACATTGAGTGATATAGTCTACTGATATGAGCATAAATGTATATTAACTCAGCATTTACCTGTTTACGCTTTACATGACAATATTTTCATATTTTCTTAAGATCAGTCACCGAGTGTATTCTTTTCCTTAGCGAACCTCCGTTCGTGGCTTTCACTAGAACAGTTACTCTGCCATCTGTGGACCAAGCGGCAATTGCATTTGTGTTGAGTTTCACTTCATCCTTTGCTTTTTGAAGCAACATTCTGTTTGCTGCCGTCAAGTCTTCGTCAATTCCTATGTGTTTCCCTTTAAGTCGTTTCCTGTTCCTGATCACTAGATGGCGAGCACGATAAGTAGAGAACTTGACGATGATGGGTCGTGGAGGCTTCGTCTTGTCTCCTGGTCTCTTATCATGGCGCGGGGTACCAACACGATGTGAGCGGTCAATATCAGCCAGATTGAGATTTACACCAAGATCTTTGTTTGCAAGATTTATCATCACTGCGTCGGTGTCCTCTTTGTCCTTTTCTGGGATGCCGTATAATCGTAGACTGTTCCTCCTTGAGTACTGTTCTTCTTCATTCAACTTGGTCCTCAATGACTTGATAAATTCAGATCTAGAAGTTTGCTCTTTCTGTAGTGAAGTTATAATGGAAGCTTGTGACTGGAGCGCATTTTCCAGATCCATTACCTTACTCTCTGTTTGTTCCAGTCGATCACGAAGATGGTGTAACTCCCTTGTCACACCTTCAACAAGGGATGTCTGAAACAAGTCTTTAAATCCTTGGCTGTTGAAATACTCTCTGACCTCATCACTTATCTGATCACATATATCATGGGTTTCCTCAGGCTGGGGAGCCATCGTTCTTGTTTTGGGTGGCATGATTCAAGAGAACAGACTTGATGAATAGGCGAGTCGAAGCTCTGGTAACTCTGGTAACAAATGGTGCAGTGTAATCAGTATATAAAAGAACCAGTAATAGGATTACTGCTATATACAATAGTTAAGTTAATCAGATTAAAGCATCACAATACTTAGTTCTCCAGATGGTTGCACACAAAAAAGGCACGACAGTAGAACATTGTCAGTCAACAGAGCTGGTATATAGAATATACTGACTCAAAAGTAAGCAGATGGGACCTAAGTATCCAACTGTATGTTTCACTTCAGAAATGACAATCATATTCCAGAAAATGCATGATGAATCCAGCCGTACATACCTTCACAAACTAATCCAGTCCTTTACCTTAACATTATCCTGGCAATATCACATTCAAAATGAAATTTAATTGATCTTTTAGGCGTGATAAACGCGAGTCCACCTAACTATCAACTTTCACCTTGATCTATATCACATCAGTATTATTATGACAATATTCCATCTAAATCACAATTAATAAGTCAGAATTGATTGCAGTTTTAATTGATTACTTACATTTGTTTCTGCGTTAACACTTTAAAATGAGTTTTAACAAGTAAATAGTTATTTGTTATCAACTTTCATCGATACTTTATATCTTATGGACGATGAATTAATGATTGATCGAGTGGTCAGAAAGCAAACGAACATAACAACCAAACTAAAAATAAACAAAAACAAGAACAAACACATACCAGCTTCTACAGGATTCAGGCCTCTGCTGCGAGAAGTATCGCTGTGTGATTCTAAACTTTCTTGATCCTGTACACAAAATAAACTAGTGTTAAGATTGTCATCGATCAGTTTGCACTAAACCGCATTACAATTAGCAACTAGAAATACCCTTTTAAGTGGTTGATGAGTGGACTTTACACTGGCATTTCTCTACTGGTATAGAATAATATATTGTGTCGTTGAATGACTGACTAAGAACTTGACATTCCAGGTGCAAACAGCTAATACATGTACTAGGGTTTGTGAATACCTGAATACTATTATATATAGATAATACCAAGTTAAATGTAAACTTGACAAGTTGCGGTAATGAAATTGACAGCGTGATAATAAGAATCCGGTTTCTAAAAAAGTTCAACATTATTTGTTTGGATATCAGGCTTGTGTTTCAACATTTCATATCATGAATAAGATGCATATGGATAGGAAACAGCGACCTCGACATACTGTAGTGCAGCGTTTTTCAACCATTTTTTTTTTTACAGGTGTGGCACCCTTTTGAAAAATAAAAAGTTTCGCGTCGCCCTAATCCCAAATAATACAGAAGATTCAATTTAATTACAATACATGAATCCAAAGTCATATATTTGGCCACCTCGGCCAATTTATGTTTATTTCATAATCGATCAAAAAATAGACGTTTAATTAATTTCTCTCGCGTCATCCCAGGGTGCCCCGGCATCCTGGTTGAAAAACACTGCTGTAGTGGGTTGCAGTCTCAGACGGCCCATTATTATTTATCATTCATAAATTATAATGTATTACCTACTACTCAGGTATATATCTTTAAAATTCATTGATTACATTTCCGACATCACTTATTCCTTTGGAAGGTCATCGTGAATTTACATTTATTTAATTCTGACAGGATCTCCTTCATAATCATAACTTACTACTACATTAACTTTTATACAGATTTGAATTTGGATTAACAAGTAAGATAGCCATTTAATTTTCTCTCACTGGTTTACCTCAAATCAGAAATACATGTAAGGAGATGATAATTACCTGTGGTGAGGTAACGGTCGGCCTCTTTGGTATTTCATCCGCAAGAGCTTTTTCGTATTCATCCTCTGAGAAAGTAAATCATCATATTCTACTATTGTAATATATATTACATTGTTATATAAGATTGTATGAATCTAGAGTACTTTAAATCATATGACTTTAATAAACAATTTGATGTGCAATCCTGCCTTTGTAGCAAATTAAAAATTACCATATAGCTCGGAATATAATTCCATGTCCTGTAACTACTGCATCTAGAACAAAGGTTCTAGAAGAAATTAAGAAGCACCAGCTAAGTTCACTTAAGCAGTTTGACAGAACAGGCGGCTAAGAGAGGTGAATTAAGTCCTGAGGCATATTGTGACAAAAGATATCACCGAGACCAATAGACTTATACGAGCTGCAGCGAGGGTTGCCTCCCGAAACCTGGGTATTTCACAAGAGAAAAGAGCCTTTATTGGAAAAGGAGAATCCTAGGAAACATAGACCAATAAAGCAAGTTAGAGAGGAAGGAGAAGAACCTGGGCAACAGAATAAAGAGGCCATAGCTCATATCGAGAACAAGTAAAATGTGAAAAGGAAGGGACGAAAGGCAGTCAATGGGGAGATGAAGCAGCAGGTGACACCGAAAGCTGCAAAACTGAGAAGATACGAGCAGAGAATAAGGCAATACAGACACAACCGTATGTTCCAGTATGACCCAAAGAGGTTGTTTCTGCAGAAAGAAGCTCTGCTTGGTACCGCAGCCGCGCAAGACTCTTACGAAAAAGGATTTGAGGCCTAAGGCTACGGAAAGTAGCTTGCCCTCAATATGACAATGAAATACAACCAGCATAGCTATCAAAGTAGATATTGATGGCATTATAACAATAGTGATAATGATAATAATGTTTATAATAATGATAACAATAATAATAAAAACAATAATAATAATGATAATAATAATAATACACATGATAAAGCACAGACACTATTTGCTTTAAAATGATAACATAACATTTATGAAAAGTATGCTTTTAGTTTTGAATTAAAAGTGTTTTTTGCCCTCATTTGTCACAAACAGTTCGAAAAATTTAAAATTTCAGGATTAAAGAGATCAAATTGCAGAGAATGCGAAAGTTAATGTGGCTGGGATGGCATGTGTGTGCATTAGTAATAACGACGCCTGGTTAGAATAATCATTAAGGATTGGAGCATGTGCACCATCTTTCTTTAATCTATAGGCCTACAAATGGGACTTTTATCATCACCATAATTATTATTATGAGAATATTTCATGTAACTGACATTTAATAAGGCTAGCATAAATTGTGCACTGAGAAAAATAGTTTAACAAGTAAATACTAATTTATCATCAATATTTATTATACAATATATCTTATGGACGATGAATTAAGGATTGAATTGAAGTTAGGAAAACAAACGAACAAACCGACAAAGACCACAAATAAACACACAAACAAATTAAAGCTAGCAGAAAGAAAAAAAAACATATTACACAAACCTGCTTCTTCAGGATTTGGGCCTCTGCTGCGAGAAGTATGGCTGCGTGGTTCCAAACTTTCTTGGTCCTGTACACAAAATAAACCAACATTAAGATTTTCATGGAGCAGCTTGCACTAGCCACATCACAATTAGCAACTAGAACTACTTTTTCAGGGGCTGATGAGATGAATTCACTCTTTATTCGTTTACACTGCCATTCTAGATTGGTCTAGAGCAATTAATGGTGTCATTGCATGATTGACTATGTACTTGGCATTCCAGATGCAAACAGCTAATACATGTACTAGGTTAAAGGTACTATGAAAAAATAAAATTTAAACGTTAGCAGTGTCCTCATATTCAAATTATGCAAGGAAACCCGTTTACTTGCTAGACTTCACTGTCAGACACTATTGAGTGACTGACTGGCCTTTTTTCTTCTTTGGTAATAACATACATAAAAAGAGTTGTAAAGGGTACATGAGCATTTGTCTACATCAATGACCCACTTCTTGTGATGGCCAAGATTAAACTGATTGAATCTTTGCGCAGCATAAAACGTATGACCATTCGGTACAATTGTCTGAAAATCAAGACTATTACTTTTGGGCTCTATTGCCCTAAAGTCGATTTGACAACTAATAGTCGTTATTTTCCCACTTGAAGACATTGTCAAGCCCCACCTTTTTTAGGGAAGTTCTAAATTAGTATTATCTTTCAAATGCAGTTGGAATTTAACTTTTTCATTTTTTGGGCCTGCAAATGGGACATAGTACCTTTAATACGGAGTTAAATATAAACTTGTCTTGGTCTAATGAAAATAATCAAAATACATTGTCATGAATGAAATTAATATGCAAATGAAACAGCGACCACGATATACTGTAGTGCATTGTAGTCTTAGTCAACCCATATAATCATCGTTTTTAACTTACTGCTCAGGTATATTGCTATCAAATTCATTGAGCACAATTTCCGATATCATTAATTTGTTTGAATGATCGTCATGAATGAAGAAAAAAAAATATTCTGGCTGAATTTCACTTCTCCAACATAAAATTAACCCACTGTTACATTTCCTTTTATAGATAATTTTATTTAGATTAACAAGTACGACAGCCATTTCATTCTCAGAAAAAATGATATCTGTATAGAGATAATAATTACCTGTGGTGGGGTCAGGATCAGCCTCTTTGCTATGTCATCCGCAATAGCTTTACTATATTCATACTCTTTGAAATTAAATAATCATATATCACATTTTACATTGTAATATAAGATTGTATGATTCTAGAGTAATTGACATATAAGATTTAGATGAACAATTCATAATGTGCAATCCTGCCTTTATAGCAGGTTAAAAATTACCAGAAAGCTAGACGTATGATGTCAGGCAACTCTTCCAATTGTTTTGATACACACCTTGACTAAAATATGATTTTCTTCAAAACTTATGACTGAAAAGGATATGTTTTTGGTGACTTGTAACAAAATGCTATCCATAACAAGAATACAAACCCTGAAGGGAAAAGAAGCTTGTGAAATAAATGGATTAAAAAAAAGTCTGATTGTACAGGAAATTGGAAAGTTGTTCCAGAATACTTTGCAGTTTATTGATTAGTTCGATAATTTGACAGTTACATAGCACGTACAAAAACAGTGACATTGCTATGATAGCATAATGACAATTTAGGTCACTTCTTATATCTATATTACCACTGAAAGAACTATACCTATGTAATTGCTAGTTCAGAATTTTTTCATACAGGATTAATGATAATGATAATAACAATAATAATAACAACAAAACAATAACAATAATGATAATGATGATGATAATAATAAATATAAAAACGACAATAATAATAAGAACACTAAGAAATAATAATAAAATACGTTTATAAACCAAAGGTATTATGTGCTTATAAATTGTAACGTTAGGATATACAAATGTAAAGATACGCTTTAAGTATTGATTTAAAAGTAATTTCAGTCCTTATTTGTCACCAACAGCTTGATGTCGAATTAAAGATATACCTTTGCAGAGAATATCATTTTTCTCATAGTCAAGGCCAAATCTTTAAAAAAGTTCTACTTACCTTTTGTATCTTCATTCCCAATCCCATGTCCTTTCTTGTGAATTGACCACATATTCTCGCCAGCCTTTGCAACCTCGATGCAAATTTCACATACGTTTGTCTCTACACCGTCCGTTATTGCCTCACTTCGATCAAATCTGAAGAAATAAAAAAAAATAAAAAATAAGATTAATAATAATAACAATTATAATTTCAATACAAATTTGAATAAAAATGTAATTAAAAAACCAAATATTAATAACAATAATATTAATGTTTATTATATGCACACACTTACATTCCGATGCACAAAAGTAAATCTTATTCAAAACGTTCAACAAGCTGAATTCGGTAAAATCAGACAAATCCGATTACAATTAACAAAATCTGATAAATACATGATTAATTAAACATGTTTCGAAATTACAATCACTTAACCTATGTAAATTTCAAATTGTTGAATGATGTGAGTTTAATTGTGAAACAATTTGCGACGTAATTGGGGATAGAGAGCTCTCCCATATATTGCCACATAAAACTATCAATAATTTCAGTTCTATCCATAGCACCTTGTCCCAATGGTTGTACTCCGAGTCCAAGTAACGAAGAAGGAAAGGGAGAGAGAGAGAGACAGAGATCATATGTAGTATATATACTATTCTGATCTTTTTCAAGTATGTGCTTTATTTTCTTGTTACTGCTTATTTTCCTTTGACCTTTATATTTATAACATTGATAATGTATTTCGTCTGTATCCAGCAACAATTATCATCTACATTGGATAAGATTTTATCAATGTTTATTACTGTTTATATATCCTGGCGTATTGGATATTTTTTATTATGTGTATTCACGGCTTATTGTCGTCTAACATGTTGTCTAATAAGCCATTATTTAACTGAATCGAATTTCATATTGGCCAATTATATCACATTTATTTTGTACCACATTGGTGAAGTTGCCGTATACGACATCACACGACATTACAAATTTTTAAACAATGATAATCGGATTTCCTTCAAAGCAACTTGCCATACAAATTGGATAGCCCATTGAATGATAGACATCACACCACGATTATAAACATGGTATACAAATCAGAGTGACCACACTATAGTACTAATAATTTGCACATTCACAAATGTTATCACAAACGACCACAATATATAATACATGTACATTTTCACTGATTAAAAATGATTGTATAACCAACAAAAGAGAAAATATGAGAAAAAATTGCGATTAACTCTTATCCTGCCACAGGCCACAGGGATCCTGTGCCAACCCACAAATCCCCCAATGCCAAATTTATAACGAGAGAATCGAATTAACGCGATGGTACGACCAATAGCGCGTTCAAAACACTAGGCACAGTCCAATGGGCATGAACAATATTACTGCTATTATGAATGTCTGCATTCATGCAAGAAGCAGAGGAGATTACTCGTGTGTACAAAGCACTTTAACAATAGCGTGCATACAGCCTTATGGTAGGCTATGAGTTAAAAAAAGGAAGAGGAATCACAAAGGAAACTATTTTAATTACCGAGAAGTCAGAATAAACAAGATCAAAATCATCTTGCTACCTGACCCTTTATTATGTTGGACAAATATTTCATGTATCCAAACAGAACATTTTAAGTCAACATGACTGGTAATAAAGTTGTTTATTTTTGTTGTCAAATGAATGAAAAAACATAATACAAAGACAGATAATCAGGGAACATTAAAGAGAGAGAGAGAGAGAGAGAGAGATAAGGTTTTAAACAGGTAAAGGGGGTAATCAAGAGATTACCTTTGTCCTGTAAGAGTTTTCTTTAGACTTGTCTTTCCAACACGTTCTCGTCCAACAAGCATCAGGCGAGTTCGAAAAACTTTCTTCGTGCCAGCTTGAGCTGCTTCAGCAAACGCTCGCCGTGCTCTCAGCCCCCGAGCGAGAATCTCGGGGGGTGCCGAAAGACCACCGAAGGAAATATCATCCCGATTGGTCCCCGGGTCATGTGTGAGAGATGTCACTTGGTCATCGTTTCCCTCCTTATTATCAGTATCATCTGTAATAATGAAGATCAATAATAACTAAACAAATACGTCAGGATAAAGACACAAATTTGACGTGCCACAGGAAGCAAAACTGTTCTTAACTATAACAAAAACATGAGAAAAGCAAGAACAACACCACAAACAAATTTAAGCTAACAGAAACAGAACAAAACATATACACAAACCTGCTTCTTTAGCATTCAGACCGCTACCGAGAGTAGTATCGCTGTGTGGTTCCAAACTTTCTTGGTCCTATGCATAAAATAAACCAGTATTAATATTGTCATCGAGAAGCTTGCACTAGCCGCATCACAATTAGCAACTAGAACTACATTTGTCAGGGGCTGATGAGATTAATTCACTTTTTTCTGTTTACACTATCATTCTAGACTGGTCTAGAGCAATATATTGTGTCGTTGCATGATTGACTATGTACTTGACATTCCAGATGCAAAAAGCTAATGCATGTACTAGGGTTTATGACTAATTGAATGGCTAATACCGAGTTAAATGCAAACTAGTGTTACACTAATGAAATAATCAAAATACATTATCATGAATGAAATGCATATGCAAAGGAAACAGCGACCTTAATATATTGTACATGCAGTGTTTGTAGTCTCAGATAGCCCATGTAATTATTCTTTGCTTACTACTCAGGTATATTGCTAACAAATTCATTGAGCGCAATTTCCAATATCACTTATTTGTTTGGCTGATCATCATGAACTTAAAACAAATCTTCTGGCTTAACTTGTCTTCTCCATCATAATCATCACTCACTACTATATTTACTTTTATGAATATTGTCATTTGGATTAACAAGTACGATAGCCATTTCATTCTCTCTTACTGGTTTTCCTCAAATCAGAAAAATAAATACATGTATGGATATAATAACTACCTGTGGTGGGGTCACCCTCTTTGCTTCTTCATCCGCAAGAGCTTTTCTATATTCATCCTCTGTGAAAGTAAATCATTATATATCATAGTAGACTATCGCATCATATATTACATTGCAAAATACGAGTTTATGATTCTCTATACAAAAATTACCCTTATAGGACAATTACCCCCAAGGACAACCAACGACCACCACTCCGAGGAAACCCTCTTCCTGTTCATTAAAGGGGAAGTCTAGTAATTTAAATTATATGTTTATGATTTTAATGACCAATTTGCTGCGCAATTCTGCCTTAATAGCAAGTTAAACATTACCAGATAGCTAGAATGTGATGTGGTGTCATGCAACTTTTTTAATTGTTTCAATATACATCTTGACTAAATTGTATTTTTCTTCAAAACTTTTCAGTACCATCTTTGATACTGAAGATCAAAAATAACACAACAAATACGTCAGGATAAAGAGAACAAAAAATGGCCTGCCACAGAATGCCAAACCGTTATAAACTATAGAAAAACATGGGAAAGGCCAGGACAACACCACAAATAAATTAAAGCTAACACAAAAACAGAACAAACATATCCACAAACCTGCTTCTTCAGGATTCAGGCCTCTGCTGAGAGTAGTATCGCTGTGTGGTTCCAAACTTTCTTGATCGTAATTATAGTTAACAATAATTAAACCCCCCAATTCAGCTTTTCTCAAAACTTCATGCAAGTCAGCCATACTACGGGTTGATCTATCCTTCCATATCGCCATGCAATCCCTCGTTGCCTTTTCATAGTTGTTCCCATACCTTTCGAGAATATTCATGGCCTGGTTGTGCTCGACTCCTAGCCTTTCGCTAAACGTGTCGTAGTTGCGGACTGGAATTTTTCTTGCCAAATTATTTAGCATTGCGTCGCTCACTTTCCTGGTTAAAAACATGTATATGAATAAAGAAATACAGATTCATTCAAAATGCTGTAATTTTTATTATTATGAATTTGTTTTGGGTGCAATTTTATCGTTCATTATTTTGTTTCGCCACACTAGGCACCTCAGTTTTATTAAGTTCAAATACCACGATTACAAAGGCTTTGACGACAATTGCTGAGGGGAGATTTCAAATCTATATTGTCTATAGGAATTTGTATGTAATCTTAATTAAAAATTCGTATTCATGATACTCATGGTAAAAGATTCCAATAAAAGTGTATTTCGCACGACGTGTGCGCAGCTTACAATTGATACTCACTAATAAACAATAATTTCTCTCCCTCTTATTTTATAGCTAATTCTTGATATTTCGAAAAAGAGATTGTGTGGAAATAATTGAAAATCTGATAGGTAATCCAAACTATGAATATTATCGTATACCATTTATATTGCAACAGGATAAATTCAGTTTCTATCAACAGTCCCCAAATTTAGATACCCTTCACCTGTACATTTAAGCTTTAGATAAAATGACTTCCTTAACTTGAAATTTTATTATATTAATGACAGTAAATTTGGATTAATACTAATAAGATTAATATGACAAGATTAAAATATATATCTCTTCATGTCTTGAGGGGGTGATCCATCCAGATATTAAGTTGGTTTTAATACAAGCATAACAATGAGCAGAACAAATTATTTAGTGAAAGTTTGACCAGTATCCGATTAAGGAAATATGAAAGTTATGAGTTTCTGAAGTTGAGATCAGAGAAACAAATTGGCAACACTGTGACGTATTTTGCGAGCTCCTCTCCTATTTCACCAGTACAGAACATTTCATAAACTTCCATTACTTAGTTATTGATGATGGAATAGATTTGTTTCATACAATGGTTGCATTAAAATGTTCTTTTTGAAGTTTGTTAGTAAAGGGCAAACAAGGGGGGGGGGACTCACAAGATACGTCACGGAGTTGCAAAATTGTATTTGGTTAATCGCGCCTTCCAAAACTGTAAACTTTCTTAATTTCAATCGGATTTGTTTAAACTTTCACTGACCTACTTCTTCTCCTAACCCTATAAATGCAGAATGGGAATTGGGTCCTTTGACCTGGGTAATAATACTTCAAACACCAAGGTTTGTTACGTGTACCTTGTAGTGATCAAACTTTCACTTACCTGTTTATTACATTGTTACGTTTTAGTAGGGAGCTACACAAAACAGTTATAAATTATCATCATCCTTATATTACTTAGTATTTGTTGAAGATGGGCAAGGCTCAAATAATCCATAATGGCAAAGTTACAAGACATTACAACAATGTTTCAATAATGTAACATTTGTTTACACATTCTAAAGTGTACAGGGCGAATGAGAAAGGACCTCGCAGCAAGAAACGTCACGGAGTTGCCAATTTGGGTTTGAACGATCGCAACTTTAGAAAAAATAATAACTTTCTTTTTTTGTATCGGATTTTGCTCAAATTCACCGAATTCACTTCTTCTCTCATTAAAGGGTGGACTTCTCCTTTACCCCTAAAGGTCCGGGGAAGAACCCACCCTCCCTCGAACACACGCTACGGTACGTTCGACGTTTCTCTTTTCTTCGAACAGGTACCAGCCAAAAATATAGAGGTGTGTGGGTTGCAGGCGCGTACACAGGGGGGGTGTTTGGGGGGTTAAACCCCCCCCTTTGGTAATTTTTTGTGTGTAAACCCCCCCTAAATTTCTCTAAAACACCCCCCTTTTGGATTTTTTTTTTTTTTTTTTTTTTTTTTTTTTTTTAATTAAAAAAAAAAAAAAAAAAAAAAAAATTCCCATGGTTGACCTAAAAAAGCTGACCTTTCCCTCTCCCCCCCAACGGAGGAAAAAGGCAAATTTTCAAATTTCGAGACCAAAAAAAAAAAAAAAAATGTGTCCTCTTACCCCCCACCCCCCCCCCCCCCCCCCCCCCCCTTTGGTAATTTTTTGTGTGTAAACCCCCCCCCCTAAATTTCTCTAAAACACCCCCCTTTTGGATTTTTTTTTTTTTTTTTTTTAATTAAAAAAAAAAAAAAAAAAAAAAAAATTCCCATGGTTGACCTAAAAAAGCTGACCTTTCCCCCTCCCCCCCAACGGAGGAAAAAGGCAAATTTTCAAATTTCGAGACCAAAAAAAAAAAAAAAATGTGTCCTCTTACCCCCCACCCCCACCTTTCAGTATAAATCAGAGTTGTAGTAACAAAGGACGTTGATAGATACGTTGCAAAACTGTTGTACCAGAACACAAACAATTTCGTTTATACCTTTTTGATCTAGGCTGGCATATAGTTCAAATCTAAGAACAATATCGATATTGTTCCCTAAGTTTTGGGCTATAACATCTGTGAGATTCTAATCAGAAATTATCAAAAAGCACATTAGCCATTAAGAACAAAATCTTACCTTGCTGTAGAAGTAGATACTACACCGACTGCTGCTGATTCACCTTGAAGAGGAATGTCGACTACTTTGGACGCCGACGTTGACGGTCTCGGAGATGTGGAATTTGTGTTCACTAGTGATGCTTGAGTTATTCCTGATTTTAAGTGTGGGAAACATTCAAAAAGTAACATAAAAATGTGAAAAAAACAATTTGTATACATTGTTACCAAAGTGTTAATACTAAATCATCAGGGATATTCTTATTTTGTTCATCTTTATGTGGTCCAAGATAGTGCTTCAGCACCATACTTTGCTGTTCATGTGCAAGCGAGCCAAACGAGCGAGCAATAATGTTAAAAAACAATTGTGGTCACATTGCAACCGATTAGTCCATGTGAATTAGAGTACAAGTTAGGGAAGGGGCTATGGTAAATATATTGTTTCTGGGGAAATGAGGGGGTGATAACAACATCTTGTAATATAGCACGTAAAATAATTACATATCTCAGTCTGTTTTACACGAATGACACACAATGATAATGTAGTATGAATAGGTATATTATGGAACAAAGGGTTATCGATTACATTAGCCTAGAAAAGGGAGGTTCGATAGCTTTTAAAACGAGCACGATTATATTTCGGAAAGGGGCACAGTTAGTTTGTATGACATTTTGATAATTGTGCCCCCCGGCTAGATATGGTACTTCAGACGACCACAAAATGGCACAGTCTGTAAGCAACAGCGGGAGATATAGGCCAAAAGTGGCGCCTAGCAAAGGGCAATTACATCAGTCAAAAACAAGGGGAGCAAATGGGTTGTTATCAAAAGCAGCAAAAAGCAATTTCCAAAATTGAAAAATGCACCTTTCAAAGTAAAAGAGGCGCGTCTCAGGGGTGAGGAAGGGCATTCTCATCCGTAAACAGGGGGTACTCATCGGAGAAGAAAAGGGGCACTTCTTAAAAGGGAAATGCATTTATAGGAAAGGGAAAGGGCAGTTATTACAAAAGATAAAGGGGCAATTATCAAAAGGGAAAGGTTCAAGTAATTGAAAGGGTGAGTGGCATGTGTCAAAGTAAATGAGGCACTTATCGGTAGGGAAAAGGACACTTATTAGAAAAGGAAAAGTCAATTGTCCAACTATCAGGAGCACCTATCAGATTAGAATAGGAGCACCAATCACAAATAAAAAGGCCGGGCATTTATGATAAAGGGGGAAACGGCAGTTATAAGAAAAGAGGCACTTATCTGAAGTAGAAAGGGGCACTTTAGGGGTACTTGAACAAGTGTGTGTGTGGGGGGGGGGGTACACTTTTGTTAACGTGAAATACGTACTACAGTAACTATATATTCTAGTACTATACTATCAACGGGAACAATACACACCCAAACAAAATACATTCGATACATTGCGTTCCGACGGGGGAAGAACAAAGTTACAATCCTGTTATATTTTTATTTTTTACTCTTCACTCCCGCACATTGAGTTCAACTCTGTAAATCTCGTTTTACGGTGGAAAAATAATAAGTAATTGCAGGGGCGAACCGAAGATGGTGAGAGGTGTTTTTTGCTTGCTTGTGTGCATTAATGTACAATTCTGCGTGCAGCGGATCTAGCGGTGTAGCCTGTCAAACTGCCAGCCCGCTTCCCACCACAGACTGTTCGTGATCCGCCCAGAGTGTGACGAAAGGTTTGTGTGGAAGTTGCGATTTCGGTTTGGGATAGACTTGTCAAAACCTTCCGACTTCCGATGTGCGTTAAATTGACGATTTATTCATTTATTTGCTCCTCGGTATTTTTAGTTTCATTAAAATACTGTTTAATGTGCAATTTGATATTCTAAATCGTGATGGCAATCTTTACTGTTGATCTTGTTAAGATTAAGAAGTTATTAAAATTGATAGTATTCGCATTATGAAATTAACATTGTATGTTTGAGCCTATTTAACTTGCGTAATTGGTTTCATTATCTAAGTTTTTGAAAATTGTCCCTGGTTCTGGATCAATCCCCGTGGGCGAGGGGTAACTTTTTACAAATAAATTCCCCCTTGTTCCTGGCCGTTAATTTCAAGGCTTGTGTAGGCGGCTTTTCCCCCCCATGAGTTTGACGAATTACTTGTTCGAGAGTACTCACCGGTTTGGAGATCTGGAACCTTAGAATTCCTCGAGAACATGTCTGTAAGTCTTTCAAGCCCTGCCAGCTTCAAGGCATCTGCAAGAGCTGGTCGTTCTTCTGCATCTGTCTGGTTATCTCGCCAATCGCGGAGCATCTTCAATGTACCATCATTATACGTCACATGCTGACAACGGGTATTCGTGGCTATGTACCTCTCAATTTCGGCTGGATCAAAACCAAGGGCCTTGCCGAGAGAATGTATTTTCGTGTTGTCTGGGATGAGACACGCCACTTTTTTCAAGACGCCATCAAAACCCTCTTCCCGTTTGAGATGACTCCTTCAAAGACATGTAGATAACATTACTCAGTATTGAACTATTCTAGTCGTTTAACTGATCTGAAACTGTCTAGAAGTTACACTAATGGTTTATTATGTAGTGAAGAGGCCTCTATACGAGATTCCGGGAGCCATGAACATGTATCGAAACTCCTCAGAAAATCAAGGAAATACTCTTAAGATATGTAATAGTTTTACTCTGAAGCTAAACAAATGCATAATGCTCCTTGTATTACTTGCAGTCTGTAGTCATCTTAGGGATAATAATGCAGAGCCTTTAGAATATTGTTAAAGGAATAGTAGGAAGAGGTTGATGTTAAAGAAGAAGATGGTATGGTGATGATGATAATGATGAAGCAAAAGAAGAAGACGAAGCAGAAGAAGAAGAAGACAGAGAAATGAAGAAGAAAATGAAGAAGTAGTAGTAGGATAAGAATAACAACAACAAGAGTAGAAGAACATGAATACAAACATCAGCAAAACCAACATGAATAAGAAGAATACAAAATAGAAATGTCAGTATAATTATTTCAAATAGATGGACAATATAATCAGTATCACTTAATAGCTCTCCTAGGTTAAAGTTCAGACTTCAAGCCAGACAATCAAAATTATTTCAATTTTTATTTTTTAACCATAATGCATGGCTGTCCAGAGGAATTTTCCTGATGGGGACCGGGGTAAAATGTAATGATTTATTGTTAATTGTTTGCATTTTCATTTTTTTCTTCTTTTATTTGTGGGGGCTGCCCCCTACCCTAGCCCCCGCTGCGTACAGTCATGATTCAGTGGCAACGCAACGAGCAGAATTGACAAAAGACTTAACTCCGTTTCATTGACAATCAGCCATGCATGAAGTCTTTCGTCTATGTGTGATCGTCAACGAAACGGAGTTATTTCTTTTTTTAATTCCGTTTGTTGCTCCGGCAGGCAGCCAGTGAAAACGAATTCGTTTAATCAAATTATAGAAATGCAAGCATCACTTTGAACAAACAGAACTTTGTTATTCCTGTCTCATTTTTCCTGATTAAAGGTACTATGTCCCTTTTGCAGCCAACCTCAAATGCTGTAGAACTTTGCAGGAATTATGAATGTGTCATGTATGTCCTATCTGTGAAATTTAAACGTTAGCAGTGTCCTCATATTCAAATTATGCAAGGAAACCCGTTTGCTTGCTAGACTTCACTGTCAGACACTATTGAGTGACTGACTGGCTTTTTTTTCTTTTTTGGTAATAACATACATGAAAAGAATTGTAAAGGGTACATGAGCATTTGTCTACATCAATAACCCACTTATTGTGATGGCCAAGATTAAACTGATTGAATCTTTGCGCAGCATAAAACGTATGACCATTCGGTACAATTGTCTGAAAATCAAGACTATTACTTTTGGGCTCTATAGCTCTAAAGTCGATTTGACAACTAATAGTCGTTATTTTCCCACTTGAAGACATTTTCAAGCCCCACTTTTTTTAGGGAAGTTCTAAATTAGTATCATCTTTCAAATGCAGTTGGAATTTAACTTTTTCATTTTTTGGCCTGCAAATGGGACATAGTATACTGAATGACACAAGCTCATCTAAAGTCAACAACTTCATCTCATTACCCCATGCAACATTGCAATACGTAAGGTAAGGGAGAACATTACTGTTATATAAAATTAACAAAACATTCTTAGGTAGGATAAATCTTAACCTACATATGACACCAACACTTCGCGAAATCTTTGTGCCTATAGCGTTGGTCACATCCCACCGTGCGTGTTTTTAGTCCGTACGGTTTTTGGGGAGGCCACGGCCGCCACGTTTTTCTGAAAACGTAGGGAGGGAGTGGCAAAGGCAGGGAGGGAGTACCGACAACGCACGTCACACGTACTGGGGTGAATCGGTAGCCCGACCGCAGCCTGAACGCAGCGAAAGTTCCTCGTGCACTAAAAGTGCTACGGTGTGTCTGCGGGCTCCCAAATCCGTACGGAGGCGGTACTCACCACGTGCGGATACCCAAATTTTACCCACGTTTTTGCACGTAGACAGCACGCACTTGCAAGTACGGCGGGATGTGACCACCGCATATAGCATCCAAATGGCGTTTCCAAGACAAGTACTCATATCTAATAACACCGAGGAATTTAACATGCTCACTTCGCGCTACTCTACGACCTCCTACCTCCAGAAGATCAACATTGTTTGGAATTCGTTTACCCTTGGATCTGAAAATAACACAGTTTGTCTTTTGAATATTTAGCAACTACTTATTGCAGCTAAACCATGCAAACAATTGACGAATTAATAACATCGATCGTTGATATAAATTAAAAATAGCAGAGAACCTAGCACTGATCCTTTTGGTACACTATACTGAATGTCAGTAGTCTGGGATTTGACACCATTGACCAAAACATTGAGTTCGATGACATAGGTAATTTTTAAACCAAGTTAATGCTATTCCACATACACCATAGTGATCGAGCTTTCTTAGTAGGATAGAGTGGTCAATGGTGTCAAATGCCTCTGACAAGTCAAGTAAAGTCCTAAGCAATATTTACCATCATCAAATGATTTTGTAACTGAATTTAACAGATTAAAGACACCCATGCTAGTAGAGAAGTGTTTTCGAAAACCAAACTGCTCAGGAATTAAAATATCCCTTTTTAACAAGATCTCATTTAAACGCTTATAAACTAGTTTCTCTAAAATCTTAGAAAAAATCGTTAAAAGGGCTATAGGTCTATTATTGGAGATGTTCTTGTTATCATCCTTTTTATATACATGAACTAACTTGGCTACCTTAATAAGCTTATCAGGAACTGCTCCCTGTGACAGTGATTTGTTAAAAATATCACACAAGGGCTCCACAAAAACATGAATACATTACTTTACAATCCGAGGGGCAATATCATCTGACCCACTTGATTTTGTTGACTTCAAGGTTGAAACAAACTAGGGGCAGTTACACTGTCATCCAAACACGCCAAAAAATGCCAAACCGGAGCCTGGCCGCGATGTTACCAAGGGCAACTACGCTTTACCGGCAGACATGCCAAGCCCCAAACATTCCAAAACGAAGTGTGATCTTTTGGCGTGTTTTGGCGTGTTTTGGCGTGTTTGGCAAGTATAACCGCTCGCAGTTGTAACATCGCGATGTTAGGCACGTGACTTCCGGCACTTCCGGATTGTTACCCGCGCTCTCTTAAACCACGTTCTTCCCGTGTGATATTTATAGCATTTCCATCGTCGCGCGTGTTATCCGTTCATTCAGCTCCGTTTGTTCCAATTCCGTTAACTCATCCTTTATTCAATCTTCGTTATTCCCGTCTGGCCATATCTGTCTAGTAGTAGTATTTGAGTGTTTTGTTAGATTAATTAATATGGAAGTGAACAATTCCCATTGGACTGATGATGAGATGAAGTTCTTGATTTCGATGTGGAGGCAGGGAGAGCTCCTCCACCAGAACGAGGGTCAAAATGAGGTTGGTGAGCTCTTGCTGTCGCCTCATAAAGTACCTAAAAAAACGAGCACGACGATCACTTTCCCTACGACGTCGGCGAATTCTCATAATTCCAATTAACAACGATGATTTTCTTAACCTTCCCATATCGTTTTTACTACTAGATTTCGATTGAATTTGGGAAAACTGAATCAGCAGCCGTAGTCCGTACTTCGTAACTTATCCACTCTTGCCTCAAATACTACACGCGAGATAAACAAAACATATCGCATGCATGCGCATGGGATGTATCGCTATTTAGCTAGCTATAGCGCTAGCTGGAAATTGCGCGCGCTAAAAATCTTATAGCAGGCCGGGGTCAAAGGTCGGGAAGACTGCACATGCGCATTACCAACCGAAACACGCCAAAACATCGCTGAACAGCTCCGTCGGTGATGTTTCAGCACAAGTGTAACCGGGTGCACGAAACATCGCGACTTTTCAAAATGAGGTATTTGACAGTATAAATGCGCCTAGAGATGGAAGTTGGTTTCAAGAACAAAGATGCATTATCTATAGTCAGCTTTAAGTACTCATGAAAAGAGTTTTGGACTGAAGGAATTTCCCTGCTTATTTTAGCTGGCAACTCAATAAAATATTTATTAAAGTAGTCAGCCTTCTCCTTACTTGTAACCAATAAAGTATCTTCATGGAACATCTCTTGACGAAACATGTTTTTTTTAGCCAGTCCTAATACATCATTAATATGTGACCATGTTTTCTTTATATCTCTCTGAGCTTCCTGAAATAAATTTAAATAATATCTTTGTTTAGCTAGCCGAAAAGTAGTTACTAGAACATTTTTATGATCAATATACTTATTCTTATTACTACCAGTCGGTCTTTTAATATAAGGACTATAATTGTGATTAAAGCCCCGTCTTAATAGAACTTTTTCGATCTTACCCGAGCGATATGTGGATGAGAAACAGTGGGGGGTCTGATCGTAAAACACGGGGTGAGCCATCAACAAAAACTTCACCCGGGTAGGTTACCATAACAACTGCCACCTGTTCATCGCGATCAGCTGGCGTGCGCTGTGTACATGACGTGCAAATTGCGGGTATTGTATACATTTTTTCAGGGCGATGACGTAATTTACCAGGGTAACATTCCGCGAGCGTTAATAGGCCGTTTATCGGAAAGTCACCCTCCTACCAGTACCACCCTAGCTCGTCTAGGGTGAGATTTACCTCGATATCGTCCAGACGTTACCCCGATTGACGCGTCTTAATTGAAAGTGGGTAAATAGTCGTCCGGACGTCGCCGCGACTTTATTTTCCAATTAAGACGGGGTTAAAGTTAAAAACATCGATAATTCGCACTGTATTATTTCAGTATTGTTGGAGAAGGGTAAGGCTCGATCAAGTGATTCCTACTATTGAATTTACAAGTTATAACAACAATGTTTAAATAAAGAAACATTTGTTTACACATTATAAAGAGTACAGGGCAAATGGGAGGGGACCTCCCAATATGCGTCACAGAGTGGCCAATTTGGATTTGAACGACCGCACCTTTCAAAGATTATAACTTTCTTGTTTTGTATCGGTTTTCGCCCAAACTTTACCCGACTTTTTCTCTTATTTGTCTGCTTCTAATAAACCGACTTGATATCAGGGTGGACTTTCCTTTTAACCCTAACAGTGCCTGGAGGGGGTGGGGGGGGCGCTACGGTACGTTCGATGTTTTGTTTTTCTTCGAACATGTACCACCCACAACAATAAGAGGGGGAGTGGGTTGAATACACCCCCATCCTGCTCCCTCCCTTTTTGAGTATTAATTAATTACTAATTCGTTCTTCTCTTCAAATATAAGATGCCTTGTAAAGCATCAGTTTGTTTTCGCGAGGGAAACCTTAAATTGCAATCCAACCCTATTAATAAGTTAATTTGTATGAGAGCAGGAAAATAACAGAACTTAGTGGCAAAAGTTTAAAATGAATCGGACCAATAATAAGGAAGTTATGAATGTTTGAAATATGACATCACTAAATCTATGCGAATCTCAAATTGGTAGTTCAGTCAGTGGATTGTGACGTAGGACGTGGATAACTCTTCCATTTGCCGTGTACACAAATATCAATCATTTCTGTTTTTCTCTTCGATTCCTTCTCCCTTGGGGCACTACTTAAAATATATCATAGATAGCATACAAGTATAGGTCTTCTAAATATAATAGACCCTCCTGAGCCATGAACAAATTTTTGAAAAATTTAAATTTTAGTCATTTTATGTTGGAACAGATTGATGTTATATACCTCTTTAGGCAATTTCAAGTGCCCTTAGTGATAACAAATTTCACAATTGTATAAGTTTATTACATTTAGTCAGATTTAATTGAAACTTTCATCGGTTTGCTTCTCTGATTGTTCTGCTTTCGTTTAGAGTAGTTGTCTATTGGGTGGGATATCCCTTCAATCTAATTAAAACCTGCCTTGACCTATTGGTGTGTTTCAGCAGGGAGGTGAAAGAAAGGAGTGGAAACTCTTGTAATTTATTCAAACGCATTCGTGAGTTCTAAAGCGTAACAATGGGATGTGTAACATTCCACTTGGCTTTGAAGTTCCATGCTCCGAGCCACGCTTCTACTGCGGTGAATTCTGGAGGCCAGGCACCAGTTTCACATTTATTACAAAATATTAAATTACCGGCAAAATTTCAGTGTAAATTATAAAGTTTTTATGGGGATTGTATGGGGAAAAGTGCTTCAAACAATATTACAAATTTAGGACTCCATCCTTCCTATAATTTGTGTGCCACAGTTGGTAAAAGAAGAATTAGAACCTTACAAAAACTCAATATTATAGGATAATGCGCTAATTTGTGCATGTTTTAATGTCCTGTTATGTAATCCATGATTTACAATCTTCGATAGCTATACGTTTGCTAATGCGTGTTTTTTGTATTTTTGCAGTTGGAAAAAGCATGAAATTACACAAGTTTGTGTTCGCTTGTTCTACTCTTTACACATTCAACAATGGATGAGAAATCATTTAAGGGACAGCGAACAGTTGCTGTGATACCATTTTGTGATGTAGGAATTCAAAATCCTGAAATGTCATACGCTCTTTTATCCCACCACCTGGTCAACAGTTGCAGATTAGCGCATAGCTTTTAGGCGGCTTGGAGCATGGGGTCAAAGGAGAGCGGCTTGATTCCAGTCCTTCTCTATCACGTTCCTGGTTTCAGTACTCTGACATGCTCAAAGTGTCGTCGTTTGGTCAAAGACTATCAACTACGTTGAATATACTTCTGGAAATGGACGCTGAATATTGTCGAATTCTTACAAATCTTATTCCGCTCTTTGTTTTTCCTTCTGTGTTTTAACGGGGATAAGCCCATACACCTTTCAGTATAAATCAGAATTATAGTCACAATGGGCGCTGATAGAGACATTGCATAATCGCTGTACCAGAACGTAACAAAGATCTCGTTTATACCCTTTTGATTTAGGCTGGCATATAATTGATATCTAAGAACAATATCGATTTGTTCCCTAAGTTTTGGCCTATCACATCAATGAGATTTTAATCAAGAATGATCAAAAAGCACATTAGCAATTAAGACAAAATCTAACCTTGCTGTAGAAGTAGATACTTCACCGACTGCTGCTGATGTACCTTGAGGAGGAATGTCGAATACTTTGGATGCCAACGGTCTCGGAGATGTAAAATTTGTGTTTCCAAGTGATGCCTCGGTTATTCCTAATTTTAAGAATGGGAAATGATGGGAATGGATTATATCTGGTAGTTTTGACAAGTTCTTGATATGTTCGTTTGTCACCTTATCTGCATCTACAATGCAATAAAGTTTACTTAATAAATCATATATTTGTCAGAGGCCGTAGTAACCAAATTAATTTAAATGCATTGAAATTTAAAAAAAAAATTGAAGGATCGTAGTAGATGTTTGCTTTCTAATTTGAAATTTGCACTATTTGAGGAGTCGAATAATTTAGAAAATTAAGATAGGGGAAATGCTAGTTGTTTCCTAAAGTAGACAGCTTACATGCTAATTAAAAGTATGACGAGTTGTATGAGTTGAACACTTTGGGTAGTAATTTCCCCGAGAAAGGCTTTTAACGGAACTGTTTATTATGGAACGACGAAGCGATTACAAAAGTGTATTGAGAGAGATAACTGTGGCAAACGCACGTGTCAAGACATGGAACGCTAAAGTAGTCCCCTTCCATATTATTGTATGTGAGAGGGAACTACTTGGAGCCCAATAAATTGAGCTTTGATCGAGTACGTGTGCGCGTGTCACAACTATCTCTCTAAAATACGCTATGGTGATTACTATTGTGCACTTATCCAACTGATTGTGCTTAATTGTGAGGAAAAAATAACAAAACTATATACATGTATACGTTTTTTTTTAAATCTTACCGTGAAATTCATACCAAACGTACACTTTACTGCCAAAAATATACACTCAAATTGTTATTGAAATGTCTTCTCTACCTTCGGATATCTTGTAATTTCTAGTCTCGTGTTTTTTAGACTAAATTTAGGCGTATTACAGATTGTGTACCTTTCTGTTTAACATTGTCATCAGTAACGACGTTCAAATTCATTGATTCCATCGCGGTAGACGCCTCTGAAACACTTGCAGACCCCATGCACACAGAAAGAAAATTTTGTGTAAATTACCATTTGGTCCCAGTTTCATATGGTCTTACATCATTTCGTCCAACACCATTTTTTCCATCAACTATTTTGTCCAATTACCATTAATTCGTCGCTGTTTTCACGAAGTGACGGTAGTGAAAAAAAAATGCATTCACTTTGCGTTACGATTTTCCTCACTACCGTCACTTCGTGAAAACAAGGACGAATTGTGTGTAAGCGTTGTGCGTTTTAACCAACAAATACAACCCTTATCATGTTTTTTCTTCTTTTTCTCTCTCTTGTTATAGTGCGGCTCGCGCGTGCCCCCCCCCCCCCCCCCAATCGGGATTAGTCACTGAGTCCTATATTTATTAGGTATAATACTTTCAAATATCAATTCATTTTGTCACATAAGCACATTGAACAATCCAATTTCTTCAACAAAGTTTGTATTTAAATCTAAACTCGTTCTTAATTCGTAAAGTAGTACACGGATCAAGGCTGTAACAAGTTACAAAAACTGTTATAAGCTACTGAAATCCTCGCATTTGATTGGCTGAGAGCAACATTTTCATAGAAATTTAGCATTTGTTATTGATAATAGGATTTGTAAAACAGGGCCCAGAATTTATTGGTAGAACATGTTTACAATTCGGCATTGGACTAAACGGCAATACATAATTTATTTTGTATACAACTAGTTCAGTTATAGGTTCAGGGAAATCTGGTTCTGAAATCTGGGTAAGTCGGGGTAAAAAAAATCATCATTTAAAAGATTGAAGAAAAAAATATTACATCGTATTAATTTAAATGGGGAAATTTACATATACCTTTAAACAAAATCTGAAATCAAATTAAACTTAAAAATAAGAGTATTATGACAGATTTGTCCCTATAAAAACATCACTTTTTTATACATGAAATAGTGATTACTGTTAAAATGCGAATCGTACCTTCAGGTGATGCTTCTTCTTTATCTGCTTGTTTACTCGTGAGATACTGAACTACATCAAGATGACCTGCACCTGATGCAAAAAGAAAAGCCGTCGCACCTGTTTTAGTAGGCTTATCAATCTGTGCTCCTTTACCAATGAGATACTGAACTACATCAAGATGGCCTTTATTTGATGCGACATGAAGTGGTGTCGCATCAACATCATTGCAACTGTCTACATGTGCTCCTTGACTAACAAGGTACTCAACTACGTCAAGATGACCCTCCTGTGATGCAACATGAAGTGGTGTAAAACCATCATTAGATGACTCTTCGATCTGTGCTCCTTGACCAGCGAGGTACTCAACTACTTTAAGATGACCATTTTGTGATGCAACATGAAGTGGTGTAAAACCAGCATTAGAAGACTCTTCGATCTGTGCTCCTTGACCAGCGAGGTACTTAACTACCTCAAGATGACCCTTTTGTGATGCAACATAAAGTGGTGTCACACCATTATTACCACACTCCTCAACCTTTGCTCCTTGACCAACGAGGTACTCAACTACGTCAAGATGACCTGCATCTGATGCAAAAAGAAGAGCCGTCGTACCTTCTTTAGTAGGCTTATCAACCTGTGCTCCTTTACCAATGAGATACTGAACTACCTCAAGAAGACCCTGCAATGTTGCCACATGAAGTGGTGTCTTACCATTACTATCATAAGTGTCAATTTGTGCTCCTTGACCAGCGAGGTACTGGACTACATTTAAACGGCCATTAATAACTGCACTTAAAAGAGCTTTATCGACCTCAGCAGGCTCATTTGGTACTCGTTCAGCCATGTTGTGCTAATAATCTGTGGACCCAATTTTGAAGCAAATCTTATGAATATTTTCCTCGTTCTAGACCTAATATTTCGTGTTTGTCAAAGTCACCTTTGCGTTCTGTGAATCGTTCTTCGGAAGAGACTAAATACATCAATGAATTTACCCGCTCTTGAAAGGTATATATCTTTTTATGTTACTCTGCATGTTTAATTTTATCGAAGCCTACTGGTGATTATGCATTGGAAACTACGGCATAGGAATGGTTTTAATTTGATAAAGTTATACTAGCGAGCATAATTCAAATGTTATAATGAATGAATCCGTCTTGGACAGTCCTGGCGCTGTTAGTACAAGTTTGATATCTCCACTTTATTCGTCTGATTTCCTTCACATAAGCCAATGTGCTCCGGACCATCCAAATATAACACCAAAGGTCTGTTGTTTCTAAATAAAATGGTAGATTATCCATTCGGTTCACAAAGCCGTGGATAAAATTGTCCCACAACTGAACGCTAGAAGTTTTTCTTAAAATCTAGCTCCTTGCTTTTTCTCCGAAGAATTTAACTTGCGTTTGATGGTACATTACTCAAAGGCAAGAACAGTTTCCGGATCACACTAACTGATTGAACAGTCATGGAGAAAATGGCGTATCCTTTTGTGAGAAACGGGCGTTGTTTTGTCGCACGTCATCATGATAGTACGTCACCGTGACCTGACCTAAGCTTTGCTGCAATGTATGCAAAAGTACATGAAAAGAGAATAAATGCATGGTTGACTAATTAGAATGAGCCGAAACCAAATAGTCGCAGCGTTATTTACTGACATAATTTCTATTGATCTTACACATTTGATCGCATACAAATTTTGTATTTACTCATAATGCGTCAACATAAAGGGGTCCAGGCAACTCGCCACAAAGACAACCCGCCCCAAGACAACCCGCCACAATACCCTTGACATCTCGCCACAATACCCTGGACAACTCGCCACGGTCGAGTTGTCCAGGGTGGGGTGCCTTTTCGGACAACTCGCAACACCATTTCCCCTCATGATTTCTGGATCTAAAATCCCTCATCTTAGATGAAATTGTCATTTTATGTAGAGCTATTCATTATTCTTTTATAAACACAGTCATGACAGGAAACATGGAAATTGTGAGTATTTTGAGAGCTGTTCTAACGAATGAAGATGATTATCCTTGCGCTTGCAACAAGACCCGCAGCAAGAATCTATTTTCAGATTTTGGACAAACCCAAGGCGTACGACTACGATCGCCGGATAACTTCTCGATTTTTAAGTTCATTTTTCTGTCTCAGGAAACTTTTTAATGGTAGGAATATGCTGCTATGTATCTTTGGCGTATCTTTACATTACCTTTTCTCTACCTCAGCGAAATTATGCAGTAGGCTTCCAAGTTCCATTCCCTTCACCATTCCTGTGTGTTCGATGATGATTGGAGTGACATCCGCTTAATATGAAAAACTCTAATTAAATTAATATTTTTAAACGATTGTATAAATCCCATATAATCCCACTTGTAATAGTACGATAAATAGCAACACTGTAGTAACATAAGATCTAAGGAACATAGCCGTATAATAAAGGTATGAAATCAACACAAAAATGAAAAAATGAGTTAACAATTTCAAATTGAAGGACGACCGATCGCAAGAACTGACTTAGTTTAAGCGATAGTAAGTTAATGGAGACTTGTAATCGTTTCATTAAAGGGATAACCTTTGAACATAAATTATTGTTGAAGAAAAATCACAATTCATAAAGAGAATAGAATATTACTCAAGGAAATACTAAATCTAATTGAAAAATAAGCATATATCAACATAAATAGAGCAAGTATAATGACATCAAAAGTCATAAGTCAAAAGTTATAATAACAAAAGTATTAAGTATGTATTGAAATAAAATTTGCTATGATATATGACAAATAAATATGATATATAATGTTCTGCCGTGTATACTTCAAACTAACGTGTTCTTGCTCGAGAACAAAGATGATTAGATGCAAACTAATATTAGTCATAAGTCATAATAATAAATATATTAAGTATACATTAAAATGAAATTTGCTATGATATATTTATGATCATAACAGTATTGATTATGACAAAGAAATATGAAGCACAACGTTCTGCCGTGCATACTTAAAACTAACATGTTCTTGCTTGAGAACAAAGATAATTTGATGCAAAGTAGTAGTCATAAGTCAAAAGACATAATAACAAAAGTATAAAGTATGCATTGACATACAATTTGCTATGATATATATATATATTTCGCGGGTCAACTGCCCCCTCCCCCATCAGTACGCCAGTGCTTCCAGTGTCCTTCCATGAATTCCTACCATTACAAATTATCAGAAGGGAAAAGGACATGTACAACGGATAAGGGGGCACTTTAGGGGAACCTGGAAAAGTGGGGGCACAGTGCCCTCCCTCCCCCCCCCCCCCCCCCCAACGAAGAATGCCGCCTCTGACGAAACTAACCCAGAAAATCTAGAAATAAACCACATTTCAATTTTATTTCGCGGGTCAAAATTTTAATGCCCACCCCCTCCCCCATCAGTACGTCAGTGATTCCAGTATCCTACCATTAAAAAATTTCTGAGACAGAAAAATGCAGCTGTTATAGACCTCTAGATCTAAATACCAAGAAGTTATCCCAATGATCTTGCGATCGTACGCCTAATTCGGTTTGTCAAATATATATTATTGTTGCAAGGGAAATAAGCTTTATTCTTTATTCTTGGTAATGACTGTGTTTATAAAAGAATTATGAATACATAAAATGACAATTTCATCTAAGATGAGGGATTTTAGATCTAGAAATCATGAGGGGAAAAAGTGTTGCGAGTTGTCCGAAAAGGCACCCCACCCTGGACAACTCGACCGTGGCGAGTTGTCCAGGGTATTGTGGCGAGATGTTAAGGGTATTGTGGCGGGTTGTCTTGGGGCGGGTTGTCTTTGTGGCGAGTTGTCTGGAATAAAAAAGAAACATACATGACAAAACATTACAGGGACATCGTTCATGGCAGGTAATACAAATGGAAATAATCATTACAAAATCATAGGTTCGAAAACAGTTATATGTAATGCTGTATAATATGAATATGGGTACAAGAATTAATGATATTTCGATATAAGATGCTGCTTTAATTTTCTTTTAAATCATATTGCTCCGATTGTCTCATTTTCGCTCGCTCGATCACTGCAGCACAAACATAGCTCGTTCTACGTCACTACCAAACTAGCCAATCAGCTGTCAATGACGTCATATTGAATGCGGCGGCAAAAATATTTTGTGAAATTATCGAGAAATTGACTATTTCTAATTGGAAAAGCAGCCATTGTTATCTTGACATTCATTGAAGTCATCAGAATAGGGTAAGTTACTTCTCAGATGATTCAAGAGGTCGATTTTGTAGATAATTTTTTAATTTCTTAGAATGTTCCACTGTGTTCCAGGGTACCGGGTGTATGCCATTGGGTGTGATGCGCTATAACACGGATGGCCAACCTTTTAAAGCTCGCGGGCCACAGCTAACGATTGGCATAACTTGGCGGGCCGTAGCTAGTCTTCCCCCTCCCCCACACACACACTCATGCAATACGTGTACACACCTGAAATTCTGCAAAAACAAACAAGCAAACAACAAGATCAGTGAGAAAAACAAATCAGGCTTATATTTAGTATGATTTCTGTGGCTTGCACTTTTCTATTATGTTGTTAACCTCCATTACATACTCTGGTGAAAATGAGGTAAAGTGGTCCACCTTTCTCTTCTATGAAGAAATACTTTAGAGACCAATCTGATTTAAAGTTTCTGCCTTCATCAGAAACTCTCCTTTTCTTCGCAGGTCTCGAGGTCGTTGCCATGTTGGTTGTTATTTCAATCAAAATCAAGGACACAGCAGAAAGAATATCCTAAATGTACTACTTGTACACTGTACATCTAATTGAACGCGGTGTAGAGGGAAGGGGACTGACTATAGGCCTAAAGTTTACGATTAAGATTCATGAGAAAATTGTACGGCGGGAGAAAAGAGTTGTAAGTTTGAAAACAAGTATGGCATATCAAACATTATTTCTCGATTCACAACAGTTGTTACTGCGTGCGGAAATTACAAACTGAAATTTACACGGTGAGTGATATTAATGCGGGTATTAATTGTCATTAATATAATATAATGAGAGGGAATTTGAGGAGTCAGTGTATCACAACAGTTGCGTGCGGAAATTAGAAACTGAAATTAACACGGCGAGTGATATTAATGCGGGTATTAATGTCGTTAATATAATGTAATGAGAGGGAATTT
>NW_022145603.1:32024944-32124944 GCF_000002235.5 Strongylocentrotus purpuratus | reverse complement strand
CTTCAGGGCCACCATACTTTGCACACTTTCATTTTTCCTACAAATATATCAAACATTGGTTATTGGGTCTTGTTTAAAGGTTAGGTGGTTGTTTTGGGAGTCAAAATATTTGAATTGTAGTAAGAAATGAGATAAAACAACAAAAACAATGAAGTACATAAGCTAAAAAAATCAATGAAATACATAAGAAATTATCTAAACAAGATATAACATAAGGAATAACCTGGATCTTCGACAATTTTGTATCGTATTAATATTCAAAATGGTCTAATGATATTATGTAGTGAAAAATAATGCTTGTTAAATATGTATAATGTAATTGGTATTGATTTTATGACCTTATTTGCATAAATTACCCTAAATATGCAAATTAGTGAATCGTTCAAAAAATTGAAATTATCATATTATTCTAGACACTTCACTTGACATGCGTGCACATTTTCGCGAAGGTCGGCATTTTCACGGCCGAGGGGGGGGGGGGGGGGGGGGGGGGGGGGGGGGGGGCATAATGGCCCCCGGCCGTACTAAGACCTCTAATATCCCGTCCTTTTTTGGGTTAAATCCATTGAAAATCAAGAATTTTCGGGAGGGCGAGCGGCAGGAGGGGGGGGGGGGGGGGGGGCTTTTGTGTTACCACGACACCTATAAAATCGACACTGCCTTACGGCTGAAAGTTGGTGTGGAAGGGGAAAGGAAAAAATGGCATTACAATAAGCTATCCTGACATAAACTTATGGAATATTAATAAAACATGTATATACAAATCTCACACTTTTCCATTTCCTCAATTATTGCAGCATATGGGCTATGAAATTAATGTTTACAAAATAAGCCTTTATTGTGAGGCCATAGCTTTGTTTTGCCCTGTCCAGTCTATCCTGTTAAACGAAGACCGGTTGAAATGAAATATATCAGGAACAGGGAGCTTAAATGTCTGGTTAAAAACGCCATCTAGTCTGTTTGGATTTTGGCCATGTGCAAGAGAAGTGCTTTGCAAACTCTAATTTATTCCATAAAATATTAATATCATCAATATCATCAGCGTCATCAGGATCATCATCATTATCATTGAGAATATAATTCTTTCCATTACAGTTATTCATGTTATTTTATTACTATTATCATTATTATTATCATTATTATTATTATTATTAGTAGTAGTAGTAGTAGTAGTAGTAGTAGTAGTAGTAGTAGTAGTATTAGTAGTAGTAGTAGTAGTAGTAGTAGCAGTAGTAGTAGTAGTAGTAGTAGTAGTAGCAGTAGTAGTAGTAGGCCTAGTATTAGTAGTACTCTTCTTCTTTTTCTTCTTATCATTTTTTGTTATAATAATGATAATTATTATTATTATCATCATCATTCTTCTTTTTTCATTTGTTCTATAATTGTTATCATCAATGTTATATTAATGACGATTTTGTTAAGGAAATTAATATGGCTTGCCAATTACAATACCTAGATGCACTAACACGAAATGGCATTTGGGATTAAGGTAATATATTCCCCAATTTGGTCAGAATAAAGCTCTAAAAACTTATAAAATAAAGGGCTATGCCGGGGCTATTATAACGAGCTATACTTGTCGGTGCGTTTTGTAAGAGCTTTCAAAGTCATTTGTTGACCTAGGCACTATTTGCAATTCAACCAACGAGTCTAACATTCAGTACTCCTATAATAATAATAATAATAATAATAATATCGAATATTTAGGAGCGCTAAAAACAATAAGTACCATAGCGCTTACAAATGTAAAGAGGACAAGAAAGTACAGTACAGGAAGTATATCACATAGATCATTGGGGGAAAAGGTGAGTTTTGAGGGATCTTTTGAAGGTGGCAAGACAGGTAATTTTCCTTATGGAAAGAGGGATGCTGTTTCATGTCTTTGATGCAGCTACTGCAAAGCGTTTTTCAGCTACTGAGAGTCTAGATTTGGGAATGTTAAGTTTACATGTGTCGGTTGCTGAACGAAGATTACGAGTTGGTGTATATATTTGGAGGGTGTCATTAAGATATTCAGGTGCCAGATGATTGAGTATTTTAAAAGCATACAAACAGAATTTAAACAGAACACGTTGGTGAAGAGGTAACCAGTGGAGCTCCTTAAGTAAAGGTGAAGTATGAGTTCTTGACCCAAGGCCAAAAATTAATCTAGCGGCACGATTCTGGACAGTTTCAAGTTTCCTTCTATCTTTAGCAGATAAAACAGTATAAAGACTATTGCAGTAATCCAATCTAGAAATAATAAGAGCTCGGACAGCATGGTGACATGTCTTTAAATCAATAAATCTGCGAATCCTCCATAAATTGCGGAGATGAAAATTACTATTACGGACTACTTGGTTTGCATGAGAGGTCAATTTGAACATATTATCGATGCATACACCAAGACTTTAAATAGGTACCCCTTAATCCACATAATAAGAATAAACCATTATTATTTTCAGTTTTTCATTTCATTTCATTTCATTTCTTTATTGAGTCCATTTTCTAAACATGCAAGACTTAGTATACCAACACATCGAGTTCTGTGACGTGGGCGTGGCTATTCTTGTATCTCCCAGGGAGGATGAGCAAAGCCCAGAAGAGCGCAGTGATTGCAAACTAATTTGACCAATGGAGCGCTGGCTCTTTGATCACATGACTAGTAAAGTTCTTTGGTATAGTTTTGGTACGCCGTGTTTACCCGTGTACATCGCATACATACATACCTTCCACCCCGTGTGATGTACAGCGTATCTCGACGATAAGTGCAGGAATTTAGTGTAGGGTCGGAATTGGAAGGGTAACTTCTCTGCTTAATTTTTAGGTAAGTCAATTCTTGATTTTGCTTTCAAACCTACCCCAGGGTAAATTATAGTTATGTATACCCTTGATTGACCTCAGTTTTGTAATTGTGCTTTTAAAAGATGAAAAATGTTGAAGTATTGTTAAGGGATCGCATCCAAATTGAGAATGATCGCGCGCCGTTTGTCACGGGGCATCTAACCGTGGCCGTCTTGGAATGCTGTGCTAAATGTTATTGGTATGCTACGTATGTACACAGTACCAAATGTGGCTTATTTAGACCTGAATAACTCCTTTTTGCGGGCGATCAGTGATTGAATGGGTAACAATGGTAATAACGGTGTCGTCTCGACAGTTCAAAAGAATAGAGGACAATGGCGTACAATCAAACGCTAGCCGATGATTTGTGCCGACCCAATGAACTGGAAATGTTTGGTACTAGTCAACACAAAGTTGCTCATTCTCTTGCAATGCTAACCTTTGCATATAATAATATGTCATGTATATTGAGCTCCAATACAAAGTTACGATGAGATTGTTGAGATCATGAGATGCTGTTAACATGCTACTGCTATTTACCAGATTTACAGCATACAGAACATTAATGTTAAATTTAGTCAGAAGTTCTGACCTAAACTCTTGAAGTATTGCTCTTATGTACTGTACATGTTGAAAATTGAAATACTATTTCAAATAGTCAATTTTTAAAACGTTTTGTGAATCACTTTACTGATGCAGTGCACTCATCTGTTTGTAAAAACGATGGTATTATTGTCTATTGTTATTATGTTAATTATTTTTCTTAGACCTATTTTTGTTTTTGTTTGCAAACTGTATTTGCAAAATTATAAATATCTACATGGAAAATGAAATGAAGTTTCCTACTTTCTAGCCTACAAATATATTACAGATGATGTTCAAAACTATTGCAGGTTGAATTTTTTTACAAATGGATTTTAGTTTCATGTCTTTAGTAACTTGACTATATTAGATCTACTAAGATTGTGAAAACAATGAAAATTCAAATTTTGACAGATTGCATTTCCGCATTCAGGCATATTTTTAATTTTTTAAACATTGTTTAGTTCAAGCTGTACACAACTCGTAATGCCCCACGGTCCAAACAAAATTGTTTCAAAATTAAAAGTAACAAATGACAAAGCTGGCAATGAGGAAATGGTTTCCATTAATAGAGGAAATAGAATCTCTTAAAAAAAATATTTAGAAGTGTCAACTGTGAAGTCAAGTACATAACTTATGAATATTGTGTTCTCCCTAATAAGTGAATATTATACAGGCAGGGAAAAAAACAATGTCGGGGGCTATTTTTCAAGCTTGCTTGCATGAATATAACACTCTTTAATTTGTTTTGCATTGAACTCTGTGCAAGATTGGGGGGCTCTTTTAAAGGTACTCTGTCCCATTTGCAGGCCAAAAAAATGAAAAAGTTAAATTCCAACTGCATTTGAAACATAATACTAATTTAGAACTTCCCTAAAAAAGGTGGGGCTTGAAAATGTCTTCAAGTGGGAAAATAACGACTATTAGTTGTCAAATCGACTTTAGGGCTATAGAGCCCAAAAGTAATAGTCTTGATTTTCAGACAATTGTACCGAATGTCATATGTTTTATGCTGCGCAAAGATTCAATCAGTTTAATCTTGGCCATCACAATAAGTGGGTTATTGATGCAGACAAATGCTCATGAATGTACCCTTTACAACTCTTTTCATGTATGTTATTACCAAAGAAGAAAAAAAGCCAGTCAGTCACTCAATAGTGTCTGACAGTGAAGTCTAGTAAGTAAACGGGTTTCCTTGCATAATTTGAATATGAGGACACTGCTAACGTTTAAATTTCACAGATAGGACATACATGACATATTCATAAATCCTGCAAAGTTCTACAGCATTTGAGGTTGGCTGCAAAAGGGACATAGTACCTTTAAGACGTTCGGGGGCTAATTCGCCCCAAGCACCCGTGCATTTTTTTCCCTGTATACAGAGTTCATCAGGGGTAAGGGTAACTGATCCATGCCCCCTCCCTTTCAGATCCAATCGGAATTCATTAAATTACACATAAAATGTAATCTCTTAATTTTAACTTGAAACTTGAAATCAGTAGAAGAAGGTATCTTGAGAACAGACAGAGCCTTGATACGAACGCTGTGTTAAATATGAAACTGTCCGATAGAAAAAACACAAGTGAGCTCTTGGAAACTTTGGTGAATGATTGGTGTATTATTAAGACATGAATGCGTACCACTTCCCATGCATGTAGATTGTAGATCCTTGTCCAACAGTATTCCAGGGGGGTGTTTCACAAAGATTCTAAGTCAAACTTAACTCTCAGTTTGACTTAAATATTATGGAGAGCCATATGTAGCCTTATAATGAAATATATTCAAAAGCGAAAATTCAAGTATTTTAGACTTATCATAAATTCCACATCAAGAACATGAAATCTCCCATGATAATAGAAAATATGAATGATTTGAATCAACATGTTATGCCTTTTAAAATAACTTTTACAAAATATTTTCAAGGATGCTAACGGCTTTCTATAATTGTTAAGTCCAACTTAGAGATAAGTTCAACATAGGATCTCTGTGAAACATCCCCCAGATTACTACAGAATTGTAAATGGGTATGAAATCATACACATTGATGCCCATGACATGCCTAGCTTTGTTGCCTTATTCAAAGTCGGACCAAACTCTGCACGCTCTGTCACTTCCGCAAAGAATCTCTGCAAACACATGGACCTCGCACCAAAAAGGGAGCTTTGAGTTTGCACGATTGTTTGGGTATAGACTAAACACTTATCACAGCTTTAGATAATGGTTGCTTTAAACACACTTGTTACCTTGTTGGTGTCAAAAGCTTTTTGTAGTTGTAGCTTTCCTGGTTTACAGGGGCATTTACACTGAAGCAAAAACTTTGGTGTTTTTCTTTACATTCAGAGTTTCGTTGGAAGTTGCTAGCCAACTACATGTAGCTTTATATTGAACATGACAAAAAACCTGAGTTGCAAATCCCAACTCTGGAGTGTAGGGTTTGAAACTGTGGTTGAAACTCCACCAGTTTTTGCAGTGTACATGCTTGGTCTCGATCACTGGTGAATTAGTCTGCTTTCTGCTCATGTGGCTTTTCTCATTTCTGTGCTATCACGTGCAGAGCAGCGACAAGTAATGCACATGCACTGCTCATTGAAAACTAGAGTTAGCAAACATGGTTTTTCTTTAGTGTAAATGGGCCTTATGTGAAAATCATGATGTAAAAAGCAAGATATTTGTAGTTGATTGAGTGGAAGGCAATCCCTTGTTTGTTGTTGGGTGTTGGTATAAGGTGAATGTGTTGGGGATTTGAGGGTGATCAATATAGCATCATCAAGTCAAAAGATACCTGTTCATACTCTTGTGGAATTTGTTGTGTGTGATTTCTTCATTGCAAAATCTAGAATTATAAGGAGATATAATATGGTCAGTATTGCCTGACTACCAATGTTCTTTTCATATAATGATCTGGATTTATATAGCGCTTAATATGGAATACCATCTCTAAGTGTTTTACAGATATTATATTACCCCAGTCATTGGATTCATTCACGCACAATAGGTGGTGTCACACAGAAAAATCCCTTGAAAAAATCCCTTGAAAAATCCTTTCAAGGGGGAATTTTCTTGCTTCGTTAGAGAATTTTTAATGGGATGATTGATGACAGACAGCAATTAAGAGGATAACTAAAATCTGGATAACTAAAATCCAGATTTTGGGCCTCTGTGTGACACCACCTAATGTGGACCATCTTGATTTACTTCCTGGGGAGTATTCCTACCATATATGTACTCTCTAATAGTCACTGTGAGGGCATGGCAGTGTCTATCGCATAGGCTTTCATCATCCTACAAGATCTCCATTTTCCTCCTGAGTATGGAGTGGCATACATGTATGTAGATTAATGTCTCACCGAAAGAAATTAGTGCCATGTCAGGATTTATTCTCACAGTTTTGTTCACTGTGTTTCAGTTGATATGACAGAGATCCAGCATTAAGGATAGAATGACTTGTTGGAGTTTGTATGAAACAAAAGAGTGATATTTCTGTTAAAATATGTTCATCACTAGTCACCTACATGTAGGAACAAAGAGAAAGAGATGACGTTAAGATCGTCAGACAGGATTTTAGGTAGTCACTGGCGCTTGCGCAATTACCCCTAATTCTGATTGTTTTTACCTGTTATCAATGGACCTGCAGTAGACATGGATCCATATTCATAAAACATTACCAAGGTAGTACATTGTAATTCAAGTTCTAATTTCATAGGCTATGGTACAGAGTTAGTCGACAGTTCGGCCTACTGGTAATAAGGTTTTATGAATATGAACCCTGTTTACTTAATTTTGCATGCTTCATGAATGCTTAAAATGCTTGCCAGAAGCTTTGTCAGAGATACATTAAAGTAGTTACAACTATGAAGAATTCTATATATACTGTACATGTACTGTAGATGCATAGGAGATGAATTTGATACAAAAAAGTAGTTAAGTTAGAAATAGGGGGGGGGGGGGGTTAAAGAGAGAAACATGTATACATTTATTAGCTGTGATTATGGTGTTATGCTACCAATTCATGAGATTGGAATGTATCCAACCATATAAAAAATGAAAAGCACAAACACAAATACATGAAATCTTGCATTCAGTTTTCACTGCAGAAGTTAGTTTCACATTCCAAGGATTCTAATAAAGTCCTTTTCTCAATTCAACCTGTCATGAAATGATGTAATATACTCCCAAGTCACCATGAACTTGGAAAAAAAGAAACAAGAACAAAAGAACAGAAAAAACAAACATACTATCATGTACGATCAGAGTAAAAAAAGCGTCAAACTTGCCTATGCTATTGATACTGATTATTATACTTATTTAAAGGTAAAGACCAGTTATGGTCATGCGATTGCATTGTGAAAGAAATGTTGTGGAATCGATCAGAAAAGGTTGATCATCTAGCATCTAGCATCTGCAAGGTTCTGGAATCATCAAAATGATAAGAAATTTGGCCCATTCTTCGTAAAGTTACAAGCACTATACACAGAAAGATGTATATGGGACTACCCTATATCTCTCACAGACCATGAGAGAAACAAATTTACCAAATATATGAATTAGTAGGCGGTTTCCCGGAAAATTTGTTATCATCATGTATTAGTCAAAACATGTTCTTTCACATTATTGTTAATGAGAGCTTCCATTTCATTTTTTGAATTGGGGCGTTTCCAATACTGGTCTTTACCTTTAATTAAATTGTATCATAATGTGAAAGAGGATGTCATTTAAGACACATTTCTGCAAGGGATATGTTCAAAGTTGAATATTGATGAAAGAATACAACATTTAGGATTTCTGCGTACATGGCTCCCTCTTAACTTTTTTTCTTGGTTGCCAGCCGGGTATCCTATACAGTTGTTTAGGTTGCAAAATGGCAGTTTAGGGGGCCACAGTGAATATGTTTAAAGAGGGTTCGTGTAATGAGTAAATCTGCCACGGGGTCTGTCGCTACTTGAATTAACTATAAAAAGAAGAAATCATAATTAACTCCGTGCCTGGTACACCTGCCTCATTATTAGAAGTTACATAAAACCAAGGTGTTTAACTCCTTGATAAAATTGACAATGGCACCGGCCGACCATTAAAAAAATAAATTGTGGGGTGCCAGCCAAGCAGCCAGGATGAACACTGATTTTGTTTGATTTTATGTGAATTGATTTTCTTTTAAAAAATGTTACCATCTCTTGAATTGTCTTCTCTACCTTTTAAAAGTTGACTGTCGGCTGTGTATACATGTCAAACTCTTTGAGAACCCATTGTTGATCTTTGTAATAGCACTGTTATGAGAAACCCTTGAATGATGTTTACTAGACTAGATTAAACTCCAATTAATGGACCATGATTCACCGTCAAAGCACTCAAACAAGGCCCAGTCAGAATTGTCAAGCGTACGTACCACAATAAACTCTTCACAACGGACACTCAAAAGGAAATTGTAGACACATAAAACAGAATGGTGGATTGATGAGTAATACTTTGCTATGTCACCTGAGCCAAACAATACTAATAATAATAGCTAGTTCTTATAGCGCTTTTCAGGACCGAAGGCCCTCTCAAAGCGCTTTACAGATTACCCCGGTCATAGGATTCAGGCTATTATTATTATTATAACGACACAGGTTTCAATAAATGACCCAGACAATTATATTACTACATGTCTTATTTTATGATTTAATTAATAACGAAAGAGCTACACCTACATACTGTACATTGTAACTACATGTTCATGTATGTTCAATGCATTGATTATCATTGGCCAGTAAGACTTCTTTATTTTTTTAAAGTCCAATTGGGGCTTTTTTTAATCCACACATCTACATGTAGTTATTCTGTAGAAAAATTCATATTACATTTTTTTTGGTTATATAGACATAGCTGTAATATAGGTCTTCGTTCCTCTAATTCAACAAACTAGCAGGACCCGTGGAAAATCCACGGGATTCTAGGAGGGGAGGGGGGAGGGGGGGGGGTAAATAGAAAGAGGCCTATGAGGTTATGTGCAATCAAAAATAATATGTGATTATTTTTATATAGGGTATAGACGATTTTTATAATATACCCTGTTTGACCATGAATGGCGACCGTAATACCCGTTTGAAAGCATTGATTTGATGCAAGAACTGTGTATCACTGAGTAAAGTATTCTATAGTATTCTAGTATTCAGCTAATGAGCTAGGTTATGTTTTTAAACGACCCGGGACCGTCTGATTTTCTTGTGAAAACTTTACTTTGACAATTGATTATCGACATTCAGCATACAACTATACATGGCCAGAATAATCACAATCTAAGCTCAGGTTTCATACCTCTATAATCACGAAACTATATTGAAATCAGGGCAATAAGAGCAATTTCAAAGTGTTATCGAATGTCGAGTCTACTCTATGTAGCCCAGCTCAGCTCATCACACACAGTCACAGTTCCGACAGTGCACGGCAGCAGTGCATGTGGCGCAATGCGCTGTCCGTGTGTGGACTCGAGCCTCAAGGCAGCCAGCTTGCAACTGAACTGTAAGTTACGATGGATTCCTTGTGAAAACTTTACTTTGAAGAATGATTATCAAAATTCAGTAAACATGGACGGGATAATCACAAAGTTAGCCCTGCTTTCATACCTCTAATTCATGTTAACTATATACAAATCACAAATCACTGCAATCATAGAATGAAAGTCGCAAACCGACTGTGCGTGTGACATGAGCGTAAAATCATCGCATACACGTACAGGCATAGGCCGTCTGGCGTACAAAGCATACCCTATAGCAAGATCCATAACACGGGTAAGCCCAGGCCGTCAGAGCGTAGATTTACTACATCTCATCAACCGGGTGAGTCATCGGTTAATGTGTATTTCTCTGACACACTACAAAGCATATCCTATAGTAAGAGGTCTAACTCGGGGTACGCCCCACCGTTTTACGATGAGATTTGCTACACCCGTTGATGCGAGTGGATTCTCGTCTATTATGTGTCTCTTCGTCTCTCTTTGATAATTAGACAAAGGGCGGGAGCACGCCTTGTCAACTCGCTCTCGCGGGTTCGTCACCTCCTTGCAATCCACGACGCCCGCCGTGCTTTCGTCCGCCCGTCCTCCCCAAAACCCCGAAACCGCGTTTAACGGCATTGACGTCGATCGCGGGGTCGAGGTGGCACGCGGGTTACGGGAGACAGGCCTCGTGGAATTGTGCCACCGTTCCCGCACCACGGTGGAGGCGAGCGGGTTCGGGGAAAGACGTTTTTGAGGAACCGTTTTGCCCCGTTTTAGACCCCCCGCGGCGATTTTGCGTATTAATAATATAGATTTAACACAATTAAGAACAAAGAGGAGTTAGGGAGACAGAGCTTTTACAGCTGCTGCACCCCGGTTATGGAACTCCCTACCCCATTCAATCAAAATGTCAGCCAATCAAAATGTCAGCCAAAAAAAATTGAAAACCTATCTAATGTCTGAATTCCTTAGTTAAGACGTAGTGTATTTCACAATCTGATGTAATTAACGTTGTTGAATTATATTTAATTACGTTAAATTATTTTTGTTCAATGTACTTACCTTGTTAGGCGCCTTGAGCATCTCTTGGGGTGGATATGTGCGCATTATAAATATTGTTATTATTATTATTATTATTATTATGTTACAAATGTTGTCCTGAGCTACTGTATATCATTCTTTACCAAATTGACTCCTAGCTGAATTCATCAGATAAGCTAGATGTAGTGTACAATGTTTAATAATATCAATAATATCCCATTCTTGTATACCGGTAGTGCATACATTGTATATCACATTCACATTATAACGTCTCTATGCGCTTCCAAAGAGCTTTGGGAAGTATTACCCGAGCTTTAGCTCCGGCAGCCGTTATCAGCACAGTGCACAGTGCATTTCAAGGAATAACCCTACCAGGTACCCATTAACCTCACCTGGGTAGAGTGTGGCAAATGTAGATTGATTTTTTGCCAAAGGACATTGGTGCTGCGGCGGGACTAGAGCCATGGACCTTGTGATTCACAGTCTGGTTACATATCCACTTGAACACAACATGTCAGATTCTTTTGATGATGGGGCAAATGTAACCAAATTAAGATTTACATTTAAGTATTGACATATCACAAGCGTGATTGATGAATTGTAGTGGAAAGCAATAAAAATCATGCCCTTTGAGAAATGTCAATATATGTAACGGTTCATTTAGATGCAGGACTATGTATGATCTGAAGTTTACACAAATGTACACTGTACAGGTGTATGTCCTCTTTTCATTCTCCATTAGCGGATGTTACACTGCCCTGAAGCGAGTAGACTAGCTTCTATACACATGATTAAACATGCATGCCTGGGACTGACTGTATTGTTGGAAACTGACTGTGCAGGGCTCCACTTTGGACTTATTCATCAAAGCTCAACCGCACAATCATAGTTTGTGAGGTATTTGTCTGAATATTGACAAATAAAGTGAATGGGATATAGAGAGAGGGGCCTTCACACACATGCAGGTCTACAGGCATGTGTAAATGGTGAATGTAAATAGAGAAAGGGAGAGAAGAAGAAAAGGACCGAGCGGAGTGATGTAAGGGAGAAGAGTCATAGGGTGCGTTTAATTGACACCTTTTCACCCTAGAAACATGCTTTTCAAAGACGTTTAGTTTAAACACGGTTGCGTTCAAGCGATTTCAAGTGATTTTTCGTTGGTCGTAAAAATAAACATGTTTAAAAACGCAAACATGAAATGCTGAAAAAAATGTGTTTTGTATCATGATTCTGCAGAATCACGGTCGCCAAAAATTGCTTGAACGAACAGAGATGTCAATCATGATTCTACAGCGTCATTATCGTGGCCTGGTTCCGGCTTGGCCGAGAGTCAACAGTAAACAAATATAGAAAGCACTCGGCGAAGTTTACCTTTACTTCCTGGGTCAAACTGCACAGTGTGATGAGCAGTGGCTGGGCTTGAAATAAGCAAGAATCAGCATTGATGAAAAATCACTTGAACGCTCTCCCGCAGTAACCGTGTTTTTGAATGGCGTTTTGATTTGTGATTCATGTTTGTGATTCTAGCTTCAAAAGATCGCTTGAAAGCACCCTTAGAGTCATAGGATGATTGAGGAAACATCAAGACCTCATCATGATTCACACCCCTTTTGTAATTTTGAGGTCTTTTGTGTTTTTGTGAAGAATGAAAGGTGGACTATTGGAATTTTGTGTAATTATTCCTAAAAATGTAAGCCAAGTAACAACAAAAATCAGAAGAAAACAATTTTCTAACGAAAAAGAAATCAGAAAATCAAAACTTGCTAAGGGTATGAGACTTCTCTCCCGCCCACAGCTTTTACCCTTAAGTGTGGGCATAATATGATGAAGTAACAAAATATTAGAATAATCAGAGTGAAAATAGCTGAAATATTCCAGCCACTAAAGAGGCGCTGGATACGGTTTCACTTGATGTCATGTGAAACTGCTTAAGGAATCTCATTATGCGGCCCATGTCAGTCTGTCAAACTCAATTACAATCACACTCATCTACTCACGAATTCACTCTAAATGATCATGGCACATGTTGCCCGAAAATGGCAAATATTTCGCCTCGGTCTCCCTCGAAATTGCTTCTCAATTTCCAGATGAGACTGTGCTATACTATGTATAGATGGGTGAAATGTACCCTGGGTAGGTTTGTAGCATAGCCTAAGACATGAAAAAAGTATCAAATTGCTAAAACTGTTTACCCTTTTTCATATGATTACCATATTTTAGGGGTAATTAATATCATTCGTTGATATTTCGATGTTTAACATCTGCACTTTTATGCAACAGGCATCGCAATGTCATATTGTGATGTACAGGGATAGTTCATGTACATGTCAAGTCAAGTCAAGTTTTATTTGTTCCATATTTTACAGAAAATATAAACATACATATTAAATGAAAAATTATACAATATGATTGTATAAATGAGTACATTTCAATGATTCTCAATTCATATAATAGATTAAGTAGGCCCAATTACTTTATCTGTGGATTATCAGTGTGGGTTAAAGAGACGTCAACTAATGTTTTTTAAATTTCTGTATCATATTCATAGGTTATTTGCCCATGATATCTTGTAGCACTGTAGGGCACCGGTTCACAGGTTTGAATACCGGTACCGGTACTGTACTGTAGCTCATGACCTTTGGAGCTGCTGTAGACAACATTCTAAAGAAGTTCTGTTACATAGTGTGAAGCCATTGACTGGGCCGCACACAAACTTAGCCCCATGTGTTACACATTTTCTTTCAATTACAGATCACACAGTATGAACTCGTCCCCCCTAAGGTTCCGTTTAACCTGGTGTTGATTTATTGGAACTCTTTATATATCCTTTTTAGGCTTTTTACACTTTTACACTACAAGTACACGTACATGAATAGGCACTACATGTATGGAACTCCATTATAGATCACAAATCGACAAGCACACACAAAATGTGAAATGGTGAATTGTTGTTTGACATTCACTAGCGGTATTCATGTTGTACTTGAGAAACATAAATATTCACTGTACTATAACATCTTTGAATTTCTTGAGTGCCTCAGATTTGCAAACGTTCAAAACACAAACAAATTGAATCATTTTTTTTATAACTGTAATGCTTCCTGGGCGAAATTTCAATAATTTAAACATATTTGTGGCTGGTTCAAGTCCCGCTGGTTCCAAGATTTGTTCTGACTTGTTTTTCAATTACAGATCGATCAATTAATCTTATTTACTGGGTGTAAGCAACAAACATGTTTAAATAAAAATTGAATCATATTAGACAGACTGACACAACACCAAAATGTTTGCAATTTGTGAAAAAAAGTTTATTGCCATGGAAATTGCAGTCGCTAATCAACTTATTTGTGAAATTTCATAACCAATGATACATGTATACAAGTTCATTCAAAGTGTTCATGATACATACATGTATCATGAACATTTTGAATGAACTTGCTGATCAGGCTGTCTAGTGTAAATATGTGATTTAGATAATAAAGTAAATAAATACTGTAGAAATTAATGTATCACTTGTGCGTGTACATGTATGCCATGTACTTGTGCATTGTGCAGTATTTCCTTGTATTACATGGAGGCAGTGTAGAATCTGTGTAATAACTATGAATTTGTATGTAATCAGAGTGCCCACCCCCCCCCCCCCCCCCCCTCTCTCTGTCTCTTCTCTTGCTCAATTATTTGATCTTCAGCCAAACTTTGAGAGAGATGTCTATGCATGTTATGTGTGCCACTGGCAACTATTGGATTGTATAACACATGCAGGGTTTTAGAGGTCAGTAACCTTTGACCTTAAAAATATGCTGATCCCCTTGTGGAATGGAGCTGTCATATGTTTGATGTATGGAGATGAAAGTGAGATGGGATCAGCAACTTCTCTCTCAAGTTTGTATTCAGGGGAAGTGATAACATTTTTTGTTGGCTTGTTTACTTTAATGGGAAGAGGAATAAGTCTGTGCCAGTGGTGTCTGATGCAGTACCACCTAGGGTTAGCGATGTGACAAGATTTGTTTTTCTTCTCAAAAAGTGAATATGAAATGGGATACTTTCCTGTCTCTAGACTATAACACCTATGATCCTCTGGATCTTTAAAGGGGAGAGTGATAATTGTAATTTAGTCAACAGAAATACATTGTCAACCGACAAAAAAATTACTTTAAACATTTTGGGGGCTATACTTTTCAAGCTTGCTTGCATGAAAATAACACTCTTTAATTTGTTTTGCATTGGGGCTCTTTTATGACTTTCGGGGGCTCTTTTGGGCATTTCGGGGGCTACATGCAATTCCCCCGAGCCCCCTTGTATTTTTTGTATATTTTTAAAGTATTTTTTCCCTGCTCTTATTCCCTTAGATTTAATGCAGGGGCAACCAGGTTCACATAGACAATGAGTTAATGCACATTTCTTAATGGAGAAAACTTTTTTGTGACATTAAAGCTTGTTTGAATCCTTCCACACATAGGTGCTTGTAAAATTTTAGATGTTCGAGGAACAAAAGGTATTAATTTATTTGAGTGAGAAACAGTACTTACAGATAATAATACATAAAAAGTGATATTGTATATTGATGTATTCATGTGATTGTATGGAATGCCTTTGAGAAGGTCTATTTTAAGGTAGAGTTTAATCCCTGTGAATTTAGATCTAGGAAGGTTGATGGAGTCTTGTTTCGCCACTTGTTTGCTCAAACACGGAATTCTCCGGTGAGATGAGATTAGATTTGAAGTGAACTGAATGTGACGGACAGAGCGCTGGGAATACAGCAGGAGAGCTCTTACAATGTGATGGATTCATGATGTTAGAGAAGACGAACAGAGATGGGTTAGGAGAGAGACTCCGACTGCCTTCATCAGCTCGAGTTTGCCAAATAACCCGCTATTTTATCTATCCCGATCGCAAATAAGCCAGTTGATTAAATATCCAGTTAGCTAAATATCCCAATAAATCTTGGTCTTGTTTCCCAAAATATCCCGCTATTTGGGAAATAGCAGGCTAATCTGTGCCTGTCTGAGCTACATGTAGTTTGTGATGAACGTATTGGTCTGGTGAAGATGCAATTTCGAGCTTCGGGATAATATCCAGACTCCTCAATCCTCCCTCTCTCTCACATGGTGCACCCGCAAGCCTACTGTATATAATATCCAGATTCCAGAGTCTGAAAATGGTGGGTTATTTGGCAAACCCAAGCTCATGAAGCTCAGCTCGAGTTAAGAAGTTTGAGGGAGAGAGAGAGAGATGTTGGGCAAGAATGGATGATGAGGGCTAGTAAAGATAAACATGTTTTATACCGGTACTTGGAAATTAAATGCCAAAAAACAAGACAAAAAAATATGACAAGAAATAAAAAGAGGAAAAGTTATAAACATCAGAGAGAGAGGAGAATGAGGAGAGAGAAAAAGCTACTTGGTGAACATGACAAAATTATTCTTCATTGGGGTCCATACAAATTAAATTAAATAGGAGAAAGAAAGAAAGTATGTGAAAACAATAGAAAGAAGTTTTTGAAAGGAAAGAAGGAAGAAAGAACCTAAATAAAATCATGCTGGCTTGAATTCCAAGAGGGAACGTGTTAATATTTTGGTAGGTTGAAGGTAAATTTCACTGATTGATTATTTAAAAAAAAGAGAAAAATTGTTTCACAAATTTACATGTCATTGTCCCTGTTTTTCTGAATATTTTAATGATTATACTGGGAGTAGAAGGAAAGGAAGAAGGGAGAGCAAGGATACAGGTATTTTTAGGCATTTGGGCCATCTCTGGTTACTGATACTACTCGGGCAAATGTCAATGGTCAATTTGTTATTGTTTTGGGCTGCTCTAAAAATTCTCACATAATCACAGATTGACAGGCAGAAGTAATGACATTTGACATCATTTCTACAGATCAAAATATTGCCCAGAAATGTTCAATAACAGATGAAAAAATGTAGCCTAGCCTTGAAATGTTATGCATTTTAATAATGTTTTAAATATCCTGCCTAATGAACATTGCTGGTTTGTAATTTAGAATTATACCTCAGAAGTCAATATGAATATTTCCAAAGATAATATACAAAGGTTGAGTTATACATGGTGGTGTGTATAGATTAATATGTTTCACCATGTGGGTAGTCCTGAAAAGGACTGTTGGGTTTGAATATTTCCATTTTATAAATATGCCCATTTCAAACACTTCATGTACCTGTATGTTTTCAGTGCTCCCTTCGTATGTGAATTAGATACCGGTATATCAGATGATCTACACTGTATGATCTGTATCTCATGTAAGATCTATCCAGGGAGGTGAAGCCCTGATCTATCCATCCTGTATACCCAGTGCAGGTATTTAATCCCCATCAACTCAAAAGGTCAAGTGGGGTCACCACAGAGGTCAAATGGGGTCAAGTCTGAGTTTCCTGACTGATACTGATCTATAATGAGAGGTCATGGGGCATTCATGTGGCATTCTTGCATGTACCTAATCTGTCTTTGCTGTGGTGAATGTTTGGTTGTAATGGGCGCTTGTTGATGGTGCAATCTATAGGTATGTCTTCATCAGCTCTAGGTTGCCAAATAGCCCGCTATTTCTGATTTGGGAAATAAGCCGGAAGTTACAAATTGCATTTTCATCAGCTCGTCACTCAAAATTAGAGCTTGAAAAATTAGCTCAAGATATTTTGCTCAGCGTTTGCGCATAGTGCAAGTCTTTTGGCTGGTGAAGACGCACCAGACAAATAGCAGGATATTTTGCTAACTAGCCCAAGATTTTGGGGGATGATTATCTCGACAAAATATCCTGCTAAATGCAACTGCGGACTGTTAAAGACGCAAATTAGCTGGATATTTTGCGATCAGGATAGTTAAAATAGCGGGTTATTTGGCAATCTGGAGCTGATCAAAACAGGCCTTATGTTTTCAGCAATCCCCTCCCATGGAGAAAAATATAGACATATCGAGAGGAATGCTCTGTATATCCATTCTGCAGAGAGAGAGAGAGAGAGAGGGAGGAGAGGTGGCTCAGTGGTACTAGAGCCGGGGTCTCATAACCAAGAGGTCCTCGGTTCAAAACCAAGTCGAAGCACTTGTGCCCTTTGGTAAGGCATTGATCCTTATTAGTTATTACCAGGTCCCTCAGAGAGGACTTAAAGCCATCCGTCTCCTGTTTGCTTACAGTGTACTTACAAGAATATACTTGCTTTCTCAGCAGTATAAACAATAATCAACCATCTATCACCCTGAGGACCAATACTCATTGTAAAATTCCTTTTTAAGAATAGCAATGAATGCAGACATACTCAAGTTTTATTGTTTTGCACTCGACAGAGCAAATCACTAGTATCAACAGAAAGCCAAAATTGGACAATATATTGGACGATGTATTAAAACAGAACCTAAAGGAGCAATACCTAATTTGTCTCAATGCACATTTTCTATGTTGTCCATGAGCTGGGAAAAGCATACACAAGATTTGTTAGGGATTTTAGCTCAGGAAAACTCCAAAAGAATTCTGAAAAAACCTTTTAAAAAAGAGGATTGTAAAATAAAAGGTGGACTGGTGGAATTAGGGTACTATTAGGGCCTTTGTTTATGATGTTCAGTAGCATTCTCAATAAACATAAATAGGGTAAAATCATTTTTCATAAAAAGATACCTGTACTTAAAAAAATTACAAAACTTGATGAGGATATGACTAATTTAGTTGTTGACTGTACATGTTCACGAATGTAGTCATGAACTGAGCTTATCACCAAAGCAGTTTGATTTTTGTATTGCTTGAGTAGCGAGCAGTGGAGATGTCTGCTGCATGTAACACATGACCTTGTAGTAGATATTTGCTTCTTATTTAGGAACCAATTGTTGGGAAGCAATGAGGCTTGATATACAGCTTGTATTTTGCGAGTTTGGTCGTCTATGAAAATAGAAAACTGTTGTTAAATTGAGTTTTGATTCTGAAATTTATGTGTTGCAAAGGTCATCCCGATAGAGAGCATAGAGGAAATTGGTTCCCAATAACTTTTGTAACGCTCATGGGTACCTGCTAACTTGACTATACTAAATGTTTCATATTCGACAGGGAAAAAAATACTTTAACAATTTTGGGGGTTACCAGTACTTTTCAAGTTTGCTTGGATGAAACTACAATCTTTAATTTGTTTTTACATTTTTGGGGGCTCTTTTTAGCATTTTGGGGGCTCTTTTTTCACTGATTCATGATAGGGTAGTGAGCAAGCAATAGAAATGCTGTTTCCTTTTTTTGAAAGGTGAAGAATAAACAACCAAAAGAGACAAAAAATGATAATTTCTTTGCTTTAAATTGCTTTACACAAGAAGGAGAAGACTATCAAAATATATTTCTTGTGCTAAGATAAAAAGAGCGATCAAAAAGGAAGAAATTAGTAGATGGAAATGAGAACAAAAAAAGGTGTTTTTAAGATACGAGAGAGAGAGAGCATGAACCTAAGAGAGAGAGATAGGGGAAGAGAGAGAGAGAGAAAGAGAAAGGGAGAGAGAAAGAAAGAGAAAGGGGGAGAGAGAAAGAAAGAGAAAGGGGGGGGGGGGGGAGAGAGAGAGAGAGAGAGAGGGGGGGGGGAGAGGGAGGGAAAGAGATAGGATGAACATATTAAAACTCACTAAAAAAGAGAAATCAAGCAAGAAGGACTAATAGACATGAAATAAGTTGTGTCTCAAAAAGTACTTTATAGTTCTTCTCTTTCATAATTGGTGAGACATTGGCACAATTTATTTGGGCAATTTGTTGGTCCAATCGCCAACTTCTTCAGAATACATGTCTTCATTATGAATATATTCCTCCCTTCTAACTCTGCGAGACGGAAGTGGGAGACCCTTGCTTTTCTTGACATGACATTGTCAATATTGACCAAACCTCTTAGGACCAAGAAATGGGGGAAAGAAAAGCAGATTATGCTGGGTTTACATCCAAACAAAGATAGCACCCACTCACCCTCCCTCCCAGGTAGAACCTAGCTGCCACACCTCTTATTAGTTGTGAATCTGAGCCCTCTTTCATAAAACTTTTTATTAATCAGTGAAAAAAATATGTGGGGCTCGGGGCGAAATAGCCCCCGAAATGCCCAAAAGAGCCCCCGAAAATCAGAAAAGAGCCCCTGTAAATTTGCATAGAGTTCAATGCAAAACAGATTTCAAGCAGGCAAGTTTGAAAAGTAGCCCGTGATAAATAAATATGAATTTTTTCCCTGAATATCAATAATAAATTATGATTACTGTTAAAAGCTACTGAAAGAGTTTCAGTTGGCTGTTGCCTGTTGGCAAATTCATTATGGAGATGTGACCGTTGTTATTGATGATAAGTTTTATGAAGCGGTTATGTTCACAGGAAAAGAAGACTCATATATAGTTAGGTACTTGAGGAAAGGGCCATAGGATTTACAGTAAAACCTGTCTATAGAGGCCACCTAAGTGTTAAATTGGTTGCTGTAGAAAGATGTCCCTTCTAGACAGGTTCTACAACACACATTTCCACTATAGAGAGGTTTCCACTGAAACAGCCTTTCATTCTTACCCTCACACCCTTTTTTGAAGGTTGTATTTTCGGGGGTTCGCATGATAAGTGGAGAAGACGTGGTGCTCTGTGGGGGATGCATGTAAGGGAGGAGGACAAAGACGATTGAATAATTTTAAAAAAAATACAAAAATGGACATGAGCAACCTGGGTTGAGAGAGACAATATAGTAATAAAATATTGCCTTAAATATTGACATACATTGTGACAGTATGCTTCATTTTCCACTTTTAAAGTACATGTCCCTTGCAGTACTTGTAAATGCTACTGCATGCAAGTGTTTCTTCAGGTAAAAAATGCTATTTTATTTTCAGATCAGACTCCATAAATGCATACGATATCAGTCTGTTATGCCAACACTGATCTTTTTTTAATTCAAAGGATTTGTACTCTAATGTCTTCATTTACTCCTTTTGTATTTTCTTGTGTAGAACTTGTCGCTAGCTTTCAGTTACCATGGGTGATGATTATGAAGCAGAGGAGAGGGCGAGGAGGAGGGAGGAGAGGAGAAAAAAGAGGGAGGCTGAACGGTAAGTAGAACAGCCAGTTATGGAGGCTACCATCTTACAATCATTACATTTGATAGGTTTGTGTTATTTAGCGGTTAAATGCCTTTTCCTCAAGAATGTTGTAGGGAAATTGCACGTCACATATTTGTATTGTATCCAGGGTTTTGACAATAACAGGGTTTACATCTAGACACAAACCTCCAAATATATTGTTCCATACTCTTTTTAAATTTGATTGCTAATCTAACAAAGTTTGTCTTTTTAAAGTAACTCAGCATAATGTCCATGGTCATTAACTGTCATTGAATGTTTCTTGTGTAGGAAGAATTAATTGTCATTTGTATTAATGATGTTGTTGAATTTCCCCTGTCTTGAAAAAATACAATTAAAATTGAGATAAAGGTATAATTCACTACTCCTCTTGTATCTAAATTCATTATGAGCATGTAGAATGATTTTAATAATTCATTGCTAGTGTATGACATTCTCTGTTGGAATTATCATTAGCATGAGTCTTTGGATTTGCCATTTCAGGAGGAGGACTGATAGTTGTAATCATAATTGTAAAGTTATTAGTAAGCTAATAAATACCGGTAGTACATGTACATGATCTGCTCTATTGACATTGACAGATTTTGTGCATTATTTTGCATGTATAACAAAGTAGTATTTAACTGGGATTCTTTTGTCTTGTGGATGAATTGAAGTCCTGGGAATAATGAGTGCCTCCCAATTAAATCAATCTTAATAGGCCTGTCTTCATCAGCTCGAGTTTGCCAAATAACCTGCTGTATTCAGACTCAAGATACATGTATTATCCCAAAGCTCAAAATTGTTTCTTCACCAGACCGATACGCTCATCACAAACTAGCTCAGATGGGCGCAAAATTAGCCCACTATTTTCCAAATAACGTGATATTTTTGGAATCAAGACCAAGATTTTCTTGGGATATTTTCTGGATCAATAATGCAGATGGCAACTGCGGGCTGATGAAGATGCAAATTAACTGGCTAATTCGTCGCTGTTTTCACGAAATGACGGTAGTGAAAAAAAATTGCATTCACTTTGCGTGACAATTTTCCTCACAACCGTCACTTCGTGAAAACAAGGACGAATTTGTGATCGGGGAAAGTTAAGATAGCGGGTTATTTGGCTGATGAAGACAGGCCTAAAGATTCTGGAATTTAAACGATATGCATGTGCACGGTTTTCTATTAACAATTTATGTTGTTTGCGTGTTTTTTGTGTTTTATTTCCCATTTGCCTTCCAATTTACGTCTGGAATGTGTCATCGATCGTTCATGCATGGTGTGGATTTCATCGTTAATAGAGCGCAGGCTGCTGCCACCAACGGGTTTGATAGTACATACGGCAGAGATCTAGAAGAGATACGCAAACGAAGAGAGGAACGTCGGTCAAAGCTCAGGCAACCGTGGGTTTCAATTTTAAAGTTTCATTTGTTTATTTTATAACCATAAAGCCCTGTTTCACAGTTGGGATCGTAAACTACTTTGATATAAATTTTAATTGCTGTATTGTGTACAGTGTAAGACACAGATTTCTTACTTTTTATCACAGCTACATTTTTTTCATTTTGTGAATGAAACTTAATAATAGAATTGTAATGGGAACACAGTGTAATATGGAGGGGACTGCTGAAAAGCTAGGCTTGTAGATTGCAGCCCCCTTTAACTTATAGTTGCAAAAGTATATATAAATGTAGGGGAGATATTATTGATATAGATTACTGTGGCTTCCCAGGAAAGGGATTTCCCTTTTTGAGGAAAGTGAATTAAACCTAGTATTTAAACAGGTGGCAAGTATGAAGCAAAAGATACATTATGTAGAAATTTTTCTTCATATTTATATTCAGTTATTGTAGTTTGGTACCTTTAGGAATCATTTTGATTTGATTTGATTTGATTTGTTTTGATTTGAATCATTTATGCACAACATTTTTTTAATACAGATTCTAGCTGGTACATTTTTTTAAAAGTCTCGATACTTGTCTTTTAGGACAGCAGCCATGATATAAAGTGAATATTTTCAAGGAAACTTGAAAACAGCATATACAAGGGGAAATGTAGGTGCAAACTCTTGTCAGTCAAACATTTATACTGAAAGTTTGAACTACAAGACTGCAATTTGCCACTTATAGCCCCAGCACACTATCTTCTGTAGCCAGAGACAGATATTTAGACTAAGTCAAGTCTCTTCATTACACTTTATTTAGGTTTACCTAAACTTATTTAACTGAAGACTAGAGTAAGTTCCTGCAGAGTTGTGGGAGGCATAGGGAAGGGAAAGAAAAGTGAGGCAGAGAGAGAGAGAGAGAGAGAGTGATGAGAGGGGAGAGGAAGGGAGGGATGGATGGAGGGAGGGAGTGATGCAGAGAGAGATGAGAGGGGAGAGGGAGGGAAGGAGGGAGGGATGGAGGGAGGGATGGAGGAAGGGAGGGAGGGAGGGAGGAAGGGAGGGAGGAAGGGAGGGAGGGAGGGGGATGGAAGGAGGGGTGGAGGGAGGGAGTGATGCAGAGAGAGATGAGAGGGGAGAGGGAGGGAAGGAGGGAGGGATGGAGGGAGGGATGGAGGGAGGAAGGGAGGGAGGGAGGAAGGGAGGGGGATGGAAGGAGGGATGGAGGAAGGGAGTGATGCAGAGAGAGATGAGAGGGGAGAGGGAGGGAAGGAGGGAGGGATGGAGGGAGGGATGGAGGGAGGGAGGAAGGGAGGGAGGGAGGGGGATGGAAGGAGGGATGGAGGGAGGGAGTGATGCAGAGAGAGATGAGAGGGGAGAGGGAGGGAAGGAGGGATGGAGGAAGGGAGATGTGAAAAGGGAAGGGGCTAGATATAATATATTTAGAGAGTATGACTTATGCAGTTTTGGAAGCTCTACTCTTTATTTGTGCATAATAATTTCAAAAGTAAAATAGTAGACTAACTTTGTGAATAAACCATAATGAAGAGCTGTATATGACTAGAGTTCCATTGCAGCAGAATGTTAAACATGTGGAGGGGTCATGTATAATGTAGAGATATATTTAGCTGAACATTATGTGGCTTATACAGGGCTTTATAAGGCTGACAAAAGGTTAGTGGCCCTAGACTTGCTAGAGAAGCTAAGATAATCATCTGAGAGAACATTCCAGCGGGAGGGAGATCCTTAGTACAAATATGCTATCCATGGAATGTATTTACATGACTGATCTGAGATTATTATCACGCTCCTCTACATGATAAGCATCAATGCTTCTTCTTCAGTAAGAAAATGCAAGCCATTGCATCTGTAGGCCTATACATTGTACAATTTTATTTTATTTCAGCACAACTCAATCTCGATCTCTATACGTGCCATGTCCTGAATGCCGCAACTCTCTGTCCCATATTCTATGAAGTAATTCATTCTCGGCGAGAACAATTCCACTTTCAGAAATCCCACTCCTTAAGCTACTAGTCCACAGAATCCTCCTTAACTCAATACAACTTGTATACAGCTGGAACATAGATAGTCAGGCACGTAGCCACGGGGGGGGGGGGGGGGGGGGGGGGGGGGGGGGGGGGGGGGGGGGGGGGGGGGGGGGGGGGGGGGGGGGGGGGGATCGGTTGCATTTTTTTAGACCCCTTTTTTAGACCTCGATCAATTACATGTATGTGCCCCCCAAACATCAAACTCTGGCTACGTGCCTGTAGATAGTTACATACTGATAGCCAATTCGGTACAATGCAGTGTATTCCCTCCTCCGACCATATCTCACCAAGCTGGTTGCCATGTTATTTAGACCTGATTTGTTCAGTGCAAGGCCATATTACATACATGTTTCTAAAACTATATTCCTTGTGACTACATCCCTCTTCTCAATAAGCTTTCGAGTTAATCTTCCAATTGTTTCAGGGAATTTTTTTAAATTCAGGCCCATATTCCTCCCATTCCTTTGTTACCCACTTCCATAGTGCTTTGAGAGAGAGAGTTGTGACACGCAAACCCGTACACATTCAAGGTTCCATTCATGGAGGGCAGACAAATATTTCCCTTTTCATAGAGATTGTATGTGGGAGGGAACTATTTAGAGCTCCATGAACTGAACCTTTAGAGGGTATGCTATGTGCATGTCACAACTATCTCTGTCAGTACGCTATGGCCCAGTCTATTGCTCGCACACATACTGTACTCCTGCCCTTTGGTACATGTATGAACTGTGTAAGGCTATCTCTAGGACTACATACCGTCATGCTTGTTATTATCTTTCTTTTAATCTTTCATGTCGGTCCGAGACTCTCTTTGAATTACGAGTCAGTCAATAGCCTAGCTTCAAGGCAGAATGATTTGTTTCTTGTTTGGCTGGAAATATGTTTAACAGGGTTTTGAAATGATGAATGTACTCTAGCTCTCTAGATCTTATTTGAATGCTTTATAAAAACATCTGAACTGTAGACTGCACCTTGTAGGCCGTGTATTATAACTCAGTCAGAGACTTACACAGTTTTCAAGGCGCAAGACTTGTAATTTGTTAATTTTAAGCGTAAAATATAAAGAAAAATCATGTAGATTCTGTGCCTGCAGACTATACCAACAGTGTAGCTTCCTCTTTCTATCAGGTACATTTAGTAATACAGAAGGGATATAGTTGTCTACAATCCCCGACTCTGTTCAACTTCTTTCCTTTGAGATGGGGTATATAAAACCAAGTTGCCTTGAATCAAGTCTATCCCATAAATGCCACCAATGTTGATAACATGGTATTTAATCAACGGTGCACTTGCTAAGGCAAGCCAGGCAAGGCATGCAACATGTCTTTATTTAAAGAGATAGATCAGTGTATTAACTGACTTTTGTTTATTCAGTTCATATTGGTAATAAGATGGGTCTACGTGGAGGTTTAAAAGAAATAATGAAATATAAACAAAAATTATATTTCTTACATGAATCGATCACTACTTTCCATCAAACTTGAAACACCAGTAACACTTTTGTTTACCTCAAGGGATACAAGGACTAAAGTAACTTTACAAATGTTAATGGATGTTCCAATCTGAGATTGCAGCATGTGTACATTATCCATTTCAAAAGCAACATAAACACAAGTTGTACAAATCTACATGAAAATTGTTTCAATTATCAAACTGAAATATTTATCCCCAATATATGAATAACTAGTAGGCATGACTAATGCAATAGAAAGAATATAGTCTCTTACTCTTTTAACATCTTTGATGATGTCTTAAAAGTTACTCAATTCTATGAATGTTTACATTTGATGACAATATTTGTTTTCCTTCTGCTATGTGAACAGTTTTGTATAGTGTTGTCAACAATTCTTCTTCTGCCTGATGGTTTGTTTTACATGACTGCTAATAAAACATGTACGCTAGTAAGTAAGCAACTAGGGGACTGACAGCTTGAAGTCCTCTACGAGGGACTTGGCAATGAGGATCAATGCCTTACCAGAGGGCACAAGCGCATCGACTTAGTTGAGAACCTGGGACCTCCTAGTTACGAATACGGAATACGAGACCACTGCTCTTCCACTGAGCCATTGCGTCTCCTAGTGTGAAATGCATAATACATAATGCATATACATGATATAATTATAACTAAGGGTTATGGTTGAGACTAGGACACAGTCACTTTTAACGACTCTTATGTGAGTCTGCTCCTATCATCCTAATGGCAATTTAAGGACCATTTATATTTGTTTTGTTCCGGTGCCAGACTTGACACGTCTGAAGTAAATGACGTGTGAATTGCTAGTTCATTTTTATCTGTTTGTTCTGAATTCTTATCATTCGCTTTAGTTTTTCAAAAGATGAATATCAGGTGTTCCCATGATGTTGTTGCTTGCTGTTTTAAGAATATGTACGCCTTATCCTTTTTATTGACATTGACAAGATACCTCTATCCATTTGGCATATCTTGACTATACAAATTTAAAATCCATCAAAAAACTTCATTAAGTATACAATGTTGATAATTTTCTACAGATGTTTAGTTCAAAAGATTGAGGTACAATACAGAGTTTAGGTTTAGCTATAAACACATGATAATTCAAAGAGGTTTTGATTTTCAGCTCACGTTTTGGCTGATAAAAAAAAACCTGGGTTATACACCCAACCAAAATTTTAAATGAATGTTTTGGAGTTCTTTGGAGCTTGTTGTAGCAATTTTATTCTCCACTTTTATGTATTTTTCACCAGATTCAAGTTCATTCATATTGAATTGTGTCAATGCACTCCTTCCAAATTACCTACAGTGTACCGGTATACCAAGCATCTGGACCTCTTATCTCTCTTTCCCCATCTCATCATAGCAAAAGTCTGGGGGGATGATACAAAAAACTGTGATTTCATACTCAGGGCAATTGCTTGTGTAGATTTAGAATTTCTTGTGGAAATTTTCGTAGCGAGATCATGTTACACTCTTTACTTATTTGTAAGTCTTTACTTGTTTTTTTTTCTTTATATTGAATGTTAAGCATGCATTCCTCCTATATTAATAACTCTCCCCTTCACATCACCACATTATCTTCCTCTTACCACCCTCTTATCTCCCTCTCTATCAGTACAGCATTAGGTGTATGTTTTTACTGGTTGTACACTGGGTTCAAGTTCATTCATATTCAACCAAGCCAAGGCATTCCTCTTAAATTAGCCCTGCCTGACATCCTGGCCTCTTATCTCTCCCTCTCCCCTTAGACAATGTTAGAGCATTAGATGAGAGATAGATAGCTGGTGATTATTTGGACAACTGGTAGGGTATCTTCACGGTTGGAAAGTGACAGAAAGTCAGAGCAAGATGCTGTAGGGTGATGATATCATCTGTTCGGAGGCAGAAGGTCATTAAGTCCATGATTAAAGATAAAGACCAGTTATGGTCATGCGATTGCATTGTGAAAGAAACGTGGTGGAATCGATCAGAAAAGGATGATCATAAGTATGTGTGTGTATGGCAAGGTTCTAGAATCATCAAAGCGATGAGAAATTCGGCCAAGTTTTGGTAAAGTTACAAGCACTGTACACAGAAGGATGTATATGGGACTACATGAACACGTAGCATAATAATCCGTCCCGATTTGTATGATGTAACATGCCATATTTAGAATATGAAGGCATTTGAAGAGCCATACTTTTCAGGGAACATGTTTTATCTGATGTTGTTCCACCCTTGCATATTAACAATGATAACGCTCACAAATTAATTTTCACCTTCAACTCAACCTTCTCTTTTAAAAGTAAATCAGTTACACCCTTCTGGCTCCAAACAGAGTATGTTTGATCAAGGTCATTCACAGAAGGGTCAGACAGATTCTTCCTGTAAATTACTTTTCACTTTATAATTCAATTCAATTCAATTTATTTCAACCATAAAAATACTATACAATAATTCTTAAAAATATAAAAACATGGGGTTAGGAGCCCCTAAAGAAGTTTGAATACAAACTTGTGGTTGGGGCTTTGGGGGAAATTTTGTAATAAGAAGTCATCTCTAATTACCAGTAAAGTGTAGGGGTGTTAACACAAGATTAAAGTACAGTTCAATTATTTATACCCTTACCAAGTTTTGTAATTTTATTCTGCATTATATTCCTTTGGAATGTGACATATTATAGATGATATATACACATGTATACCCGTAAAGATATTCAACAATGGCCCTAATTCAACCAGTCTCCATTTCATTCTTGAGTAACAAAAAACACCTCAAAACATTTGAAATTATGTACAGTTCAATTATTTATACCCTTACCAAGTTTTGTAATTTTATTCTGCATTATATTCCTTTGCAATGTGACATATTATAGATGATATATACACATGTATACCCGTAAAGATATTCAACAATGGCCCTAATTCAACCAGTCTCCCTTTCATTCTTGAGTAACAAAAAACACCTCAAAACATTGAATTTACAAGGGGTATCGATAATTCAATTGTTGACTGTTGTGACCTAGTGGATAAGTCTCTAGACTGTGAACCACAAGGTCCAGGGTTCAAATTCCTGCGAAAACCCTAACACCCTTGGCCCTTACATTTGCCACAATCCACCCAGGTGAGGTAAATGGGTACCTGGTAGGATTATTCCTTGAAATGCACCATGCTGCCAAAGCTAAAGCTAAGGTAATAATTCCCAAAGCTCTTTGGAAGCACATAAAGATTTTCTGGTGTTATGAGCTATACAAGAACAGATTATTATCATTTTATTAACTCATAATGTTTGTTGTAGATAGCACCTGACAGGTACAAGGAGGGTTTAAAATATATATTCTATTCCTCTTATCAGTATGATCCCATGGAGGGGTCTATTGATGCACAAATAGCACACCTATTTCACAGCAGGCAGGTATTATGAACTATATAGAGCACAGTTTGACACCAAATGACCAGTCATAGACGTTTATTCTATTTCCTTGTTTATAAGGTTCAACTGTCATTTGCTGAATGCTCTCTTGCTGTCAGTCTCAGTAGACAGTACATTCATGGTCATTATCATACACATCTTTATTAAAACTCATAAAGTAATCTCCCACTTGAAATCATTGCTAGAGAAAAGAGTGAAAGACACATTAATGCTATCTAAGGTAGATATGTATCTATTACAGGGATTGGGTAACTTTGTCTCAGGTTCTAGACAAAGTCCTGGATTTAGCTCATGCTGCAATGATAATTATAAACTTTTAGGTCAGTCAGGAACCCCATGACTTTTACAAGATGATCGCCTATCTGATTATCAAGATTTTTATGATTGGAAATCAAAATCGAATTTTGCGTTTTTCTAACGGTTTTCATTGGGGCAAACGAGTATGGTAAAACCGTTCACTCAAAGAATTTTTACTTTTTTGAGGCACTTCTTGATCATTTAGAAGCACGATTTTGCTAGGGCTTCAATATTGCACCATATCACAGACACTAATAACACGTAGGGGCATGCATCTCAGTTAAACAATGGCTTTAAGCATGAGATTTAGTCCACTTCGTCACAGAGTACCTCTATACCTCAAATGGGGAGGGAAATCCATTAATGTGAGGGGTGTGAGTCTTTAGGTTATTGTTAATGACGGCTGGTTTCAATGCAAAATCTTTATGAGTTGGGTTCGATGGCTTCGATGAGCAGTAGCAAAAGGCAGGCAGGTGAGTGTAGTGTGTACATGAGTCTCTCTACTGACTTTGGAGAAGCAAGCCATGGCTATTGACCTTCGTCAGACTGTAATTACTGTAAAATACTATGTAGGCTAGAATTATTTTGATCACAGGATTCTAGATGCATACTACAATATTCTGCAAAACTGAATGTTTTGTGACCTGGAATTTTGCTGGTTGTTTATGATCGATGTGTTTGTTACAAGAAAAAATCATTCTCATCTTTACTTTCACAAATCTTTGCTACTCAAGAAACTAATGAAGGTTTCCTGAGTGAGAAAACTTTTGTTTTTTTACTTTTTGTCTTTTGTCTGTGGATACTACAAGTCTATGATAGCCATAGGTTTAAGCAATAAGGTCTGAGAGAGGGAGAGAGAGAGAGAGAGAGAGAGAGATCAAAATGTTGTGGTTAGTATTTGGATGCCCATATAAGACTCTATGCACTGTGTGGTTATCAGTCTATGGGTTGGAGAGAGAGAGAGAGAGAGAGAGAGAGGCTTCGTAATCTAAATACGGGTACTTTGTCTTCATTCATTCTTCCAGTAATAGATGTGATATTTTGAAAGTCTTTCCTTCAAAATTGAAAACAGAAATTATTTTTGTGAGAAATTAATCTTCTATCAGTTTCTTTACCTAGATGTAGAAATCAGTACATTAATAGAATAACAGTTATAAAACTGATCTTAATGCCCACTTGAATGCAATAATAGTTCTTGTTCATGTAGTTTATTCAAGTTTGGTAGAATCTGCAAAATAAGAAGATGAATATGCAAAACTAAATTATAATCTATATGATCATCCTTGATTTATATATTGAGTTGTTCATATTGTATTTTATACAACACCTACGTGGATCCTTGTCATTTGATTGGAGGATTGTTGGTCACATGATATTCAATAGATGTTATATTGCACGGTCGTGCATTTTTGGTTATATGCGCCGTGCATTTTTGGTTATATGCAGACTGCGTACCTCTCAGCCGTGCGCGCGCGTATCCCTGCGTGTATCTGACGCGAAGCTTAGGCAATCTGAATGTAATCGAGAAGGCTTGACTCCAACTTTAATTTATCTTTAATATAAGGAGTAAAAGCATAATTTGTTGATTAACGTTCTATTAGATCTTCTTTGATGTTGTTTAAAACAAATAATGAATGTTTTTCATTCGTTCAATGGTGCGAATATTTTCATTCGTTGAAAGATTAACGTTAATTCTATTCAACTCGGCTGACGCCTCGTTGAATAGAATGTTAATCTTTCAACTCATGAAAATATTCGCACTATTGAACTCATAACCATTCATTATTTGTATAATATACATGTCATTTGAAATTAAATGAAACGTGTATATTTCTAAATAATGCAATGTCGCTCTTTTAAAGCCTTGAAGTGTACTACAGGGTATACTGGCCATGACATCATTGCATCATTGCAATCTATCTATCCTGGTATCTTCTCTCAGGTCGGAGGTTGATTGCAACATTTTTTCAACGCAACTCTCTCCTATCTGCCAATCTATTACACAACGGCATTGTCATCCCACTCCAGGATTTTATGTTCACCTTGAAGTTGGTTCTTTGTTTCCCTCTAGTCTAGTACCTTCCTCTTTTTCTTCTAACAAATCTTCCAAGAGACTCCAACATCTTTTGATATGACCAAGATATTTCGCCTTTCTTTTTATCACTATTCCTATGAGGATATCTTGTTTAAGCCCTGCCATATATTGTTCTCTTCATTTTCCTGTACACCCATATTTGAAATGATGTTACTTTTTTCCCATAACCTGGGTTAATGTTTCTGCTCCATATATAGACATATATCAATCTAAGGGTACGTTTATGCTCAATTTTTTCTGGCCAGAATGAGGCATTTGTTACGCGTTTAGTTCAAAACACGGTTGCACCCTTTCTCATTTTTGTAGAATCACCGAAAAAAAAGGCGATCATAACCGCTGATCGTTAACTCACAAAAAGGTGCGTTTTGGATCGGCGATTCTGGGGAAGCATAAAACCACAATCATTTGTAAACGCGTTTAAATGGGTTTAACATAGCATGCGTAGTGAAGGTTTGCGAATCCAGCTGCAGAGCCATAATCATGCCTGTATGAGCCAGAGAAGTGAGCATAAACAGTGCACCGTGGAACTGCGATTACGATGAGCGTTTACGATGAGCGTTTCAAATCGCTTATTCTGCCTTCAAAATTGAGCATAAATGTATCCTAAGATGATAGTATGCCATCTTCAGACCATGCCAGTCCTGTACACGCTGTGCTGTATCATTGAATCCATAGCTGCATGGTTCAGGAGACCGGTCTCTCTATCTTTCCCTCTCTCTATCTTTTCCTCTCATCTGTTCTCTGCATTCCTTGGATGTCATTGTGGGGTCATATCATCATACCTTGACACATTATAGGTTCTGTAAACATCATTACTATCAATGGGCTCGTTTATACTGATGGAGGGATATCATTACCCTCCTCATTTTTCACATGGGAATTAAAAGAAATTGCTATATTCTGTATACTTTATGAAATTTCTTAGAAAACTAGACTTTTTAAAAGCATATTTTGCTATGATAAAATATGGACAATTGACACAAAAATATAGAAAAAAATTGCTAAGAATTTGGACCAAAGATAGATGAAAAATATATTCAGAGTTTAAATAACAAAACAAAACTCATTGCTGGTTTCATTTTACTATTTCGACAAGTTTTAGACAATTTTATTTTGACTAGGGTATATTTCATTAAAACAAACAAATATACGAGTGGGCAGTTTGAGAGACCATGCAATCAAACAAAAATATTATTCAATCAGTATTTGGTTTTTATACCTCTATACTGTATTACAAATATCCGCTTCAACTATTACTACTTCATCGTTACAAAAATCCGAAGTTGAAAAACGCTGTAGAAGCAGTTCAAAAATCAACCTTTTTTGATAAGTTGACAAACCAGAATATTCACAGACAGGTAGTGTACCAAATTCTGAAAACTAAATTTGTATGGCGAAACTCTGTACATGTAGAGTTTACATTGATGTGTTGCCAAAGTGCAGAGCCTATGAGTGCCCAGTTCATCACTGATCACTGAACAAACGACAATCTATGTCACTCACTGCTTCATACTCTACAGCAGGTCTGGGATAAAGTCAGTCTGAACTCTATTGATGGACAGACCTTATAAGGCTATTGGAATTCTAATTGGGAGATGAACATGTACATAGAGAGATGTAGTGAGTGTAGATCTCTACTGTCTGATGCTCTGCTTCCGTGTGCATCAGACCAGCGGGGGTCTAGAGCTATAGGTGATAGCTAGTCTACTAGTCATGGGGGGGGGGGGGGTGTTTCACAAAGATCCGAAACTGAACTTATCTCTAGGTTGGACTTAAAATTATGGAAAGCCATTAGCCATCTATGACAATATTTTGTAAAAGTTATTTTAAAAGGCATAAAATGTTAAAGGTAAAGACTAGTATTGGAAATGCCCCAGTTTCAAAAAATGAAATGGAAGCTCTCATTACCAATCATGTGAAAGAATATGTTTTGACTAATACATGATGATAACAAATTTGCCAGGAAACCGCCTACTAATTCATATATTTGGTAAATTGTTTCACTCATGGACTGTGAGAGATATAGGGTAGTCCCATATACATCTTTCTGTGTATAGTGCTTGTAACTTTATGAAGAATGGGCCAAATTTCTCATCATTTTGATGATTCCAGAACCTTGTAGATGCTAGATGCTAGATGATCAACCTTTTCTGATCGATTCCACAACGTTTCTTTCACAATGCAATCGCATGACCATAACTGGTCTTTACCTTTAATTCAAATCATTTATATTTTCTATTATCAAGGAGGTTTCATGTTCTTGATGTGGAATTTATAAAAAGTCTAAAATAATTGATTTTTCACTTTTGAATATATTTTATTTTAAGGCTACAAATGACACTCCATAATTTGTAAGTCAAACTTAGAGTTAAGTTCAAATTAGGATCTTTGTAAAACACCCCCATGTGATAGCAAGCTCGCCATGTTTACATCAAGCTAGGTAGCCTAATGATAAGCAGTTGGAGAAGATATTTTGGCTTTAGAGTTATATCAAAATGATGTCATTATTGTATTCTCTGCCAGTTTATTGTTTCCTTGGTTTTTTATTCAATCAAATCTTTTGAAATCAAATCAAATCAAATCAAATTAAATCAGACCAAACCAAACCAAATCTAATCAAACTGAACCAAATCAAATCATGAAAGTTCATTTGTATTGGTAATACATGTTTGATGGTTTAACATTTGAAATATTACATTTTGGCAACAGTAGATATAAAAGTAAGTCATACATCAACCAGATAAGTGGGTGCAAAATCTAATCAAATCAAATCAAATCAAATCAAACCCTGTAATCAGCAGATCAAAGTGAATCAATCCCTTCCAAACTAAAGTATGTCAATATTTTCATTTATTCACATTTCTCATGTTACATATACATTTCATAATAAAGTACAAGATAAGTGGTCAATATAGAGTACTGATTTAATTGAGAGAAATAAGATAGGATGACAAATTGACCAATTACATGTATGCTTAACGATCAATGAATGACCTGTATGCATGAAAGCAGATTAATAAACTGTAATCCTGTAACAAAATGATTACAGTCCTTATGAGATGATCAGTACACTTAAAGTATTCTTTAATCAAGGTTTATTGAAACCTCAATTATGTTAGTCTTCTGACATAGGCCTAGCACCCACATTCCATGTGTAATTGAATGAATGTAAATATACTAATTACTGTACTCATAGAATAATATTTATTGTCATTTAATGAATTTATTTATTTTATACATCAATGGTCAACAATCAATGTCTGTAAGCACCATACAGAAGGAAATTGAGACTGATCATGTATTTTTAGATTTCTTGTAAGTGTCAATGGAACTAACTTTGTGTATTTGTTTCCTATAGAGGGGATGAGGATGCCGAGACCAACGGGCCGACGGAGGAAACAGAGGAAGAGAGATCGAGACGAGAAAGGAGAGAGAAGAGAGCGAAGGAGAGGGCAGAGAGAGAATCAGCGGAGGCAGCAGAGGAGGTAAGGTCTTCTGCATGAGAATCTATTGATTTTATTAACCCTTGGTCTCCTGAGTTTGAATATTCTCATAGGTGTAACACAGGATCCAACAGATTCCTGTAGGTAGGAGGTTAACACTTTGTGGTGTATTACTGTGCATGCAGTCAAGTGAAATTATGGTGGGAGGGAGTTGGACAGAGAGAGAGATAGAGATAGTGATAAAGAGGGAGAGATAGAGAGAGATAGAGATAGAGAAAGAGATAGAGATGGAGGGATAGATAGAGAGAGAAAGAAATAGAGAGGGAGAGAGAGAGAGAGAGAGAGAGAGAGATAGAGATAAAGAGACTGAGAGAGAGGGAGAGAGAGATAGAGAAAGAAAAAAAAAGAGAGAGAGAGGGAGAGATAGAGAGAGATAGAGATAGAGAAAGAGAGAGAGAGATAGAGAGAGATAGGGAGAGACAGAGATAGAGAGAGACAGAGGTAGGGAGAGACAGATAGAGAGAGACAGAGATAGCGATAGAGAAAGTGATAGAGAGTGATAGAGAGAGAGGGAGAGATAAATAGATAGATAGATAGATACAGATAGAGAGAGAGAGAGAGAGAGAGAGAAATAGAGAGGGAGAGAGAGAGAGAGAGAGAGAAATAGAGAGGGAGGGGGAGAGAGAGAGGCAATGGGAGATGTACATAGTTGCCTATCAGTAATTTGGTTTATTTACTCTTTACTGTATTAATTGTATTAGTTATTTGAGGCAAGTGAGAAGGGTGTGTGAGAGAAAGAGTGAGAGAAAGAGAGAGAGAGGGAGAGAGAGTAAATGGATTCTTTGGGAGTATACAAGGGAATTATGCTGAAAGAAACATATAAAAAGAGACAAACTTAGAGTACTCAATGATTACTGAAAATCATTTGCTTAAGAGTTAATTATTATTATTTTAATGAAACAGAAATTGTCACTGGATAAACGCCAGAACACAAAACTAAAAATTAGGAGCATACCCTACTGCTATAAAATAACCTATTCCTGAAGTAAACATACATGTTTATTCCTTTGCTGAGGCACAGGGTCTATATATCTTCTACCGATCGGTCGGTCACTCATCTCGTATTCATTAGGAAGTGTAACCTCATCAGTTAGATATCCATCAAAAGTTACATAGCTTTCATCACATCATAACCTTTGATCTCTGTTGGTTGGAGACACACTTTCTTGCTACAGGACCAAAGTTATAGATTATTAAATTCATGTTTGTGGTGTTCAAAAGACATAATACAATTCTAACAAAGTACCGGTACTGCATTCTTATATATCGCATACATTTTCTTAATTGACGACATACCATTTCTCTCGCCTGTACAAACACATTTCCAAGTAATCAGATCATTCTTCAATATGACCGAATGGTCAGCCTCAACTTTTCATAAAAAGACACATAACCAATCTTGTCAATTATCTTACTGTTTTATCGTCAATTTCCTCTTCACTTACGTCTGTTACTAAGAAGTTAAATTTCTTAAATGAAGTACAAGCTTGTCATGGTGGAGAAGGTGAGCTGATGGTAAAGTTTCCAAGGTTATAGTGCTTTCAAAAGAACAAGGCTTCTCTAAGAGCTTTTTTGGTTCTCGATGTTTGGATCAGTCTGCTCTGATCTTCTCCAGGAGAATGAATTAATGTTATCACCCAGGGGAGGAGTTCATGTAGAAATATTCTCTTCAGAAGATGCTGTATGTCATCACATCATTAAAGAGAGATCCAGGAACCTGTTTCACAAAGGCTTTTTTCAATGACAAATGACAAAAATCAGTGACAAATCTGCCGATAACCAAGCAGAAGCAAGGATCTAGCTTATAACAAAACTGTCATTTGTCACTGATGACAAGTTTTGTGAAACACCCCCTAAATGTTATGAGCAAGCCCTGCATCTTTACCCTTGTTACCTAGCAACCATCATGTTATGAGTAAACTAAAGAATGGGACATGAACCTAAATAAGTTCTCACGGTGATGGCTGCCATATTGTCGCTAGAAACTGTTGCAAATCGTAAACATTCATTGTCGTGATTGATTTATTTTACGGCACGTCACAAATCACATGTCAAAAATCTGGACCACACTTCATGAAAGTTTCTTGTACAATAAATTTTATGCCTGTAGAGCATTAGAAACGTTTGCATTCATTACACTGTCCGAAATCCCAGTAAATGGTCAAGAGTAGCAAATGTTTCTTGTCAGTAAACTAGACACAAAAGAGTTGTGAATCACAGCTATCACAACATGTCACATAACCCAACTTCCTGCAATGAGGGTTCAATACCAAAATGGGTATTTGATATCAAAATGTTCAGAAAAATGTGGGCTTTCCAGGAAACACAAAGACTTAACTCCACCCAACAAACATAGACTTAACACGTTATGGCCCAAGTGCTCAGTGACACATGAACCACTTTTTCTCAAAATGGAGTTTTGTCTTTGTGTCACTAACCCCACAATATGTGAACAATTATTGCCACAAAAAAAGTAGTGATCCGAAATTTATTCTGTAAAGAGATGCTTAGGACTTTATTAAAGGGATCTGGTAATTTTGTCTCAGATTCTGAAACAAAATCCTGGTTTTACCTCATGCTGCAATGATAATTATAAACCTTTAGGTCAGTCAGGAACTCCATGACTTTTACAAGCTGATTGCCTGTCTGATTATCAAGATAGTTATGATTGGAATTACAAATTTTGAAAACCGTTGCTAAACAGTTTTCATAATACAGTCTTTTTGGGAAAACAAGCATGGTAAAACCGGTCATTCAAAGATTTTTACTTGTTTGAGGCACTTCTTGATCATTTTGAAGCGCAATTTTTGTAGGGCTTCAATATTACACCATATCACAGAAACTGATAACACATAGGGCCGTGTATCTCAGATTAAACATTGTAAAATGATGCCTTTAATCAAAGGTAGAGTCAGGGTCTGGGTTGCAATTGAGTTTAGGTTAGGTTAAGGGTTGGGGTTAGGGTTAAGTGTTAGGGTTAAGGGTTAGGTTAAGGGTTGGGGTTAGGGTTATGGTTTAGGTACAGCGTTGGGTCCAGGCATTCAGGTTGAATTTAGGAATTTGGTTAGTATATAGCTTGGTAGTGTCCACGATGCAGCATATGTTGTTCTCATTGTACTGTCATGCAGTTAAGAACCAAAATATCCATATGCTTACCAAGTTTTGTGATTTTTAAAGAGTGTTAAAAATTGATTTGTCCCAATTTAAGTTTCTTGAGAATGTGACATAAAGCCTACATCCATAAGTATTCAATGAGGGCCCTAAATCAACCAGTCAACCTTTGATTGTTGGGTTTCTTGTAAGTAAATCTTGTAAATGTCTTGTAAGTAGCCATACTATACACTACTTGGTCACTCGAAGCACACAACCAGCATGGTCAGTTGTAACTCATAGCCTACACATATAGCCTACACATAGCCTACAATTATCATATATGATGCTGTGATAGGACATGTTGGACACCAGGTAACCTCTCTCTGTCTGTCTCTCTCCAGGACAGCTGCCTTTTCATTTCAGTGAGATGTTGAAAGGTTCATGGGTATAGGTCTTACATGATGGGTAGGAGAGAGAGAGAGAGAGAGAGAGAGAGAAGGATGAAGATTAATGAGAGGTAGTTACAGCAAGGGGCAGCGATAATTAGACACGCTGCTAGCTTCCAAGCTATCCCACAAACGCTCAGTGAATTAATTACTAGTGTACACGTTTACGATCATTCAATCAGCGAGCAAGGTAGAGTAGATATCATATGCAGGCTTGGCCTGATCCTCAGGAAGCACTGAACTTTCATACACTGCAACGATGCAAGTTCCATGAAGTACTTCCCTGCAAAAGACATTTGATGATGATATTTTTGGGGGCCTTTTGTTGATCATTTCAAGACATAAAGTGGTGTCAAAACCTTGCAATATTGAAAATAGGTTTTACAGGTTTCTCCAAAAAATGTTGTAAATTCTTCTCATATCAATTTCTCAAGTAGTTTCAAAATGGTTTCTTTATCCATTTACTGTACCACTTCTTTCTGACCTACCTGACACACTTCAATCCGACACACTTTTTTCCTATTCATTTTCTACACAGAGGCATTTTCAAGAGCCATGATCTGTGATTGGTTTTTTTGCCAGTAAATATTCATGATTATGCAAATTATTAAGATCGCGCGCACAGTTCATATCCTTTGTTTTGGTCTTGCGAAAAATACGATCAACTTTTCAAAAAGTTCCTGAAAATAACACTTTGAGCAAGAAAATGTTATAATGAGTCAGCTTTGTAACTGAGGTTTGCATGTTGATTTGGTAATATTGAAATGTTATGAAACGGACGTATATTTGTTCTCAGGACCATGTTTTGAGGGGGTAACGGGGTTGATTTTCCCCCAATGAAGGTGATCGCCGCCATTATGTTACTGCATGACTGCTAGCCACGGCTGTGGGGCCGCAGCCGCTTATCAATTGAATGCAAACAAAGTGTAAAATTTATATAGAAAGAAATATGTTTGATACATGTTCCCCTTAAAATTTTAAAAAGGTATTTTCAGATCAAAACCTCCACAATTTTGGGATGGTTGCTTGTTTATTCATATATCTGACAATTCATCAGCTCTTACTCATTAATGGCCTTTAGGGATAATAAAGAAAATTCATGAAAAATTCCATAATGAATCATCTATGATTCCGCATTGTGTTTCAAAACATAATTTGGCCAGTTATCTCTTTTAAAGGTAATACAAAGTTTTGGTATGGGGTCGTGAATTTGGTTCAAATGAACATATTGGAAGCATATGCGATCCCGCAATATTCACTGATTGTTTTCGTGGTCGAAATCGACTCTAAAGATATGAAATTGTAAATAATAAATCCTTTATGTTGTATACATTGTAGCTCCTTCTCAAGGTCAAGATATTAATTAAGCTATAAAACAATGTTTCTTGACTAAAATCGACCGATTAGCTATTCCCGTTCAGAAATTATATACCACAACTACATATTCTGAGATTTTTATGGTCGCAGCTACCATTGTAGGAGCTATTTGAAATTTATCAAAATTTACCGGGAGCACCGGTAAATCTTTATATTCAATTTTTCTTTTCTAATTCTAGTGTTTTTAATACACAGGGGCATCCAAATTTATCAAAATTGTAAAGAATCACTATCCACCCATTTTTCAAAATTTCCCAAAACTTTGTAATACCTTTAACATATGGGAGCCTTTATCTCTTTTGATTGGTATGGACAAGTTCATAGAGCATGCTATAATCTCTCTCCTCTTAAAGGTTTCACACCTTACATGTGTACCTGGGACTGGGACATTTGTCTGTCAACTGTCGCTCTGCTAGCTTACAACAAATTGATGGGATAAAATCCATGACCTTTACATGGAGGACGTTAACCCTTTCCCTGCCAGTTTAATCTGCAACAGACCAGGAGGTGTTTCACAAAGATCCTAAGTTGAACTTATCTCTAAGTTGGACTTAACAATTATGGAAAGACGTAATTAGCATCTATGAAAATATTTTGTAAAAATTATTTTAAAAGGCATGAAATGTTGATTTAAATCATTCATATTTTTTATTACCAAGGAGATTTCATGGAATTTATAAAACGTATAAAATACTTGATTTTTTGCTTTTTAATATATTTTATTTTAAGGCTACAAATGACTCTCCATAATTTCATATTACAATCACGAACATATCACTTTCTTAACTAAAGTAAAGGTAAACTAAAACAATACAAATTCTTACGCAACAATTTGTCCCTATTTTCACGAAGTGACGGTAGTGAATGAAAATTGCATACACTTTGCGTGCAGATTTTCCTCACTACCGTCACTTCGTGAAAACAGGAACAAATTATAATTGTCATAATTAAATAGCACTGTAGAAAGAGATGAGTTTTTAGAGCAACTTCAAAGTCACGGAGGGAAGTTAAGCTACGAATACTAAGTGGTAGCTTATTCCAAAGGGACGGACCAGAATGAGAAAGGGCTCTATCCCCCCCAGGAACTGCGTGTCTTTAACAGCGAACTCTGATAAAGGGCACAAGTGAAATGCCCTTCTGGCTCTTAGGGGCTACCATAAACCTTGAGAAGCTTCCCGTTGAAGATAGACCCTGCCTGACATATAACTAAATGATACAAGATACGTCTCCCATGGGTCAGGCAAACACAGCTGACATTGCATTGGAATGGCTGGTCCATTGACGAGAGAGAAAATGTTGGCAAACGCAGGCGTAGAATGTTCTCCACTCTGACATTGTATAGAGATGGCTACTCCTTTGACGAGAGAGAACATGTTGGCAAACGGAAGCCTAGAATGTTTCTGACTCCAGGCATTCAGTGATAGAGCTCAATGCAATGGCAAAAAGGGATGGGAGCATTGACTGGTTTAGTTTTAGAAAGTTGTGAAAGAGCTATGGACATAGAATGTTACAAACATGGAGATATCTGAAAAATTGATTCAGTAAAATTCTTATCAATTAGAAAGTACTTTTAAATGTGGTTGAGAAGCCTTTGTTCAAAAGGTGAGATAATCTGTAAGAAGAAACGGGAAATAAATATATGAAGATTAGTTTATCTTCTGCAAATTTGAGGCACTGGGCCAAATGGGTATCTGAAACAGCATCAAGAGCAAAATGGTAAAAGGCGATTATCATGTAGTTTTATTTATTCTTCATATTCTATTTCTCCTTATCAAATGCATCTCCTACACTATAGCTCTGGAAAGCCCCAATAGACCTTGGGTATATATATATTGAAAGAAAGCTCTGGTAAAAAATCAATAAAATACTTCAATATAACTGTGAGATTACTTCATTTGTACAACACCAAATCCTAAAAGAGCTCCCACAAACAGAAAAGTATTTTTTTTACACTCATCTGCTGACATTAATGTAAGTATTAAGGCAAACATGTATTGTGTCATATCTTACAAAATATTTAAAAGCCATTTTTAACCCTTAAAAAAATACATTCATGTCATTAAATCTATTAAAAAGTTCATGAAAAGCAAGACAATAGATATGAATGGTGACCCTGGTATGGAGATTCTTGATTTTAAAATTTGAACACAGATGTATAGAACCTTCTTTCTTTCCTACTTATTAACTGGAGATATAATTTGTGAAGATCTTTTATTCTAAAGTGTGAACCTGGATGTGTAGAACCTTCTCTTTCTTTGCTACCAAACTAGAGCTATAATTTGTCCAAGATGTGTCTATGGTATCACTATGGTATCACTATACACCAGCTACACCAGCCCTTGTACTTGAAGAATGCTAGCTATGCCCGCCATTCAGTCAGGGACATCTCAAATGGAAATGTGGTATCTTGTGCTTTCTCTCTCTCTCTCTCCATCCGTCCTTCTGCCTCTTACTTTTTAATATTTTCTCTTTTGATGTTTCTCTTTCTCTTCATTCTCTTTTGTCTTTTCATTTTTCTCCCTTTGATTTTCCCCTCATTTTGTGTATTCTCTCTCCATCCATCCCTCTGTCTCTCACTTTTTAATCTTTTCATTTGCTGTCTCTCTCTCTCTCTCTTCATTCTCTTCTGTCTTTTCATTTTTCTCCCTTTTATTTTTACCTTGTATTCTTTTATACCTTCCCCTAATTTCTCTCTCTCTCTCTCCCCTTTCCCCTCTCTCTCTCTGTCTCTTTTCTTGTTCATCCTTTCTCCATCTCTTTCTAACGCTCTCTTTCATTCTTTGTATATTTATCTCTCGTTTTTTCTCTTTTGTATCTTGATGTCAAGATCTCTACCATTTCTTTCTCACATTGTCTCTCCTCTTTTGGTCACTGTCTCTTTCTCTTATCCTTACTCTCTCTCTCTCTCTCTCTCTCTCTCCTTTTAAATTTCCTAAGCTCCTGATGAAATATTACTGTAAAGCCCTGTTTATTGAAACTAACCCCTCAAAAAAGTTGGCTTCCATAGAAACAGAACAATGATAAAATGACTTTCTTCTTTGATTCATTCATTTTCTGCTTCCATCCAAGCAAACTTTCTCCATAGGGTTGATCTCTCTTTAAAGGCACCGTTTAACAATGTTTCCAGTTGTACAAGATTGGGATGCATGGCCCTACGTGTTATCAGTGTCTGTGATATGGTGTAATATATTGAAGCCCTAAAAAGAATTGAAGCGCAAATGAAGTGCCTCAAAAAAGTATAAATCTGTGAGTGACCGGTTTTACCGTAGACATTTTCCCCAATAGACTGTAGTGTAATAAAAACCATTAGGAAAACAATTTTTTAAACTTTGATTTCCAATCATAAATATCTTGATAATCAGACAGGCGATTGGCTTGTAAAAGTCATGGAGTTCCTGACTGACCTAAAGGTTTATAATTATGATTGCAGCATGAGTTAAATCCAGGATTTTGTTTCAGAATCTGAGGCAAAGATCCCTTTAAGTATTTTCAGGATGCGCGCCCCTTCTATAATACATTCATATCTAACCCAGAGAGTAGCCCTACACAGCTCGGCACAGGAAACCAAACTCTATATTAGCATGGCCGTGGCTAGCAATGATAACACACAGTGACATGGCCAGATGGAATAGACATAGTCCTACTATACACATGCTCATCCTATACACTTAACCAATGACCAGTAAAACATTTACATGCATCTCATATTTATTTAGCTCCTGAACCCATGGTGGATGATGGCAGATCTAATTTACCGTTGGTTTAATGTGGGAAGCTATGCTGTAATCATGTGAAGAAGTGACTAAGTTTAAAGTTTAGTTTTTATTGACTTTTGAAAGTTTAGTAGTCTGTTCTTCTGGGGGTCTTTTCACAAAACTTGTCATCAGTGACAAATGACAGTTTTTGTTATAAGCTACTGAAATCCTTGCTTCTGATTGGTTATTAGCAGATTTGTCACTGATTTTTGTCATTTGTCATTAAAAAAAGGCTTTGTGAAACGGGCCTCTGGTGCTGTAGCTGTCCGGTAAAGATGAATAGATACAGTTATTGAGGGAGAGAGAGAGAGAGAGAGAGAAAGATATAAAAAGAGTGATAGACAGAGAGAGAGAGATTTTTTTTTCGGAGGGGGGGGGGGGGGGGGGGGGGGGCTAGAGACATGTGGTTAATACTATAAAGGGTGGAAGAGAGGTATACAAAAAAGAGTTAGGAGATCCAGGCTATCTCCATCTAGAATATTGCAACCCTTAAACTCTGGCAGCACTGCTCTATTAGATTATTCTGAGGCCAAACAGGCCTATAAACTTGCATTAACATGGCAAATGATGTTAAATTAAGTGAATACCGGTACTCCAAAGCCTCCACTTTTGCATATAGATATCTGTGCAAACAATGAACACCAACATGCTACTTGCAATATACATGAAACTTCACAAAATAGCACCATCACAAAACTGATGGCTTTTTGTAGTAGACTTAACCCCTTCAAAGCGATACAAGAAAGAGGTGTATGTGTAAAATTGCAGCATTAAATGTGAGGTTTTCATTATTTTCAACCAATCTCTGTCAGGATAATTATTTAAAAAGCAAAATTTAGAAATTGTTTTAAAACTTTTTATCCGTCATTCCATCTCTTGCATACAAAAGATTAAGGAAGGAAAGGGTTAACATGTAGAGTGCAATGTACGAATTGAATATTATTAAGTTTAGGAGAACACACCACATGTGATGAAGAAAGCACTTAGCTTGGGATCACTTTAGTCTAGCTTCCAATCATTCAGCTAACATTCCTGTCTGCTGTCATATGATATGAGAGTATTCCCCCGCAACCATGTTTAATTGAAACAGGATAGTTGTTCAGCGGAGTGAGAGGGACTGACTGTGGAATGTAGTTAAAGGTAAAGGCCAGTTTTGGAAACGCCACCCTCTCAAATAATGAAATGGAAGCTCTTATTACCAATCATGTGAAAGAATATGTGATGATACACATTTTTCTGGGAAACCGCCTACTAATTGATATATTTGGTAAACTATTATATCTATCCGGACTGGATAGATATCCCGTAGTCCCTTACACATCTTTCTGTGTACAGTGCTTGTAACTTTACCGAGGCTGGGCCAAATTTCTTATCATTTTGATGATTCCAGAACCTTGCAGTACACACCAATCCTTATATGCTAGATGATCAACTTTTTCTGATCGATTCCACAACGTTTCTTTCACTATGCAATCTCATGACCAGAACTGGTCTTTACCTTTAAAGGAAGCCATATAACCAAGGTCACGACTGGCCATGCACCCTCCTGGTATCACTTTATCTTCAAAGGCGATAATGGATCATCATTTATGGGGGTGAAAATGGTATCCTATTTTGGATGCCTTCAGAAAAGGTTCTACAAAATATGACCCCCGTTTGCATAGAAGCAAGTACAAAATGGGCTATGAATATAACCCTATTGTATTTTTGGCTACCGTACTTGAGAACTTATTCACCCCTATCACTTGTACAGGTTAAGCACACCATATTGGCTTTAAAAATGTTGAGACTATTTTATATGAAATCTGCTAAGGACCTGCCATAGAGTTCATGGTCAGTTGTGACTTTGGCTTAAAGCAGGAGTCCTGACAATAAAACCGAGAAAGTGTTCTTGTAAGATGCCCTCCTCCCCCCCCCCCCCCCATCTTATATTAACAGTTGTGATTAATCACAACTTATTTGCAACTGATATCAATCACAACATACAGAAAGAGATAGGAGACTACAAACTTGGGATTCATTAGAGGACTAGTGATTGATTTAGATTAATCGCAACTCTTTATAAAACGGGGCCCTGATTTTTTTTAATTTTATTCATTTGAACCCCCTCCCTCTTCCAATCCTCTTGATTATTTTAGTCCAACTTTGAAGATTACCATTATGTTTCCATGAGAGAAAAGAGTAAGGAATGAGTGATAAAAGGCAGTATTTTGAATGTATAAAAAAGTGTTGGGTGTGAATTGTTGTGGTCAATCTGAGAATGGGATATTATGCCAAGTAGAACTACGAACAAGATGTATTTCATCAAACTATTTTGTCACATTGAATTGGTATTCTGTCATGTATGTTTTTTTATACTAAACTTCATCTGTTTTTACCTTGATTTGTTTTTACCTTGATTTAATGTTTTACTTTGAAGTTTGAACTAATTCTGTCAGGATAATTTCTGTTCTGTGAAATAACCTGATTTAATATTGTGCCATATCTTAACTCTGAATTTAGAATAATGTTTAATTTCTCTAATTGACTTTTTTATGATTACATGATTTAATTTCTTTTGTTGCATGATTTTCAGTTTTTCATCATCTTAACTAATCTCATTTCATTGAATGAATTTCCGTCATCACTTTTGGAGTGCTATGATTTTTCCTTTTCTTGTGTGATTTTTCTTTCCCTGCATGTGTGTTTGTAGTCAACATACATATCTCGTCGCCGTCGGCAACGGGAGGAGAACAACAATGAATCGTTGACGCCAAAAAAGATTGAGGTATTTCTCTTTGTAAATGAGATAAGAAGATTTTTTTCATAAGAAATTAAAATTGAAAATTTAAATATTGATGAAATTATAAAACTGTTGTCTTCATGCAATATATGAGTTCTGTTCCAATGATACATTGTTACATGTACATTTGTATCTACATTCCAGCCTGTTTTTAAATTCTAGGGTGTGAAGTCGTAGGACTGCTTGTATGAAAGAAGACTTATTTTGCAAGCTATGGAAGATTTTAAACTGTTTGGTCCATATTTAAATTAAATTGTAGACTACTGGCCTTTGTTCTTTTCAATGAATACAAGAGCCTTGTGGCTTGTAACAATTGACAATAATTCAAATTTGGTGGATAAGTTCTTCCAACAATCACGCAATTAGTTGATGGATAATATGCGATCTGTTTCAAAACTTTAGTTTCATTATTTGCTGTGAATCTCACATTCCCATCTGCATGTATTTTGAAAGCAAACTGTGATACAGACCATTGACAAGAACATCAAAAAATGGAATGGTATAAATTAAGCCATATTATAAAAATGCAATAAAAGCAGTGAAATAACTATCTTATTTTGTAAAATACCTTTATTTTTTCAAGTAAGCATTATTGGATAGCCATAGACAATGTTCAATTCAATGTGGGTCCAACAGAAGTATGGAATGAAAAATGACAAATTCTCACATTGAATTTAAGTTCATCTTACTAGAGTGCTATGTCTACACTAATTGTCTTTCAAACTTCTGTGTTAATTATTAATGTACATGTATTTAACATTTTCTTGATTTTCTGTTAATGTTTGAACTAGATTTAACACTGATACTTTCAGAATAATTATACAAAGTCAGAGTAATACACACCGATTCCAACTCGGGTTCTTTGCAAGGGTTACTGGTATTTCATCTGTTTTGGAGCCAGCAATGTGCTACCATGATAGAAATAAAGTAATATTTTAACTCCCTGGAAAGTGATATGAATTAATGCACTTCAGGCTCTAAACAAATGCTGTGTTTTTCTTTATATTCATCATACTCTTTAACCATTCGCCCAAAGATTGACAGTGAATTTCTTTTGGGGGGAGGGGGAGGGATGGAGGTGGTGATAAACAAGTTCTTCTCTTGGCTGGTTAGGCCCTGTGTATTCCCTATTTGCAATGCGAGCTTATAGACACAAACTATAGGAGACAATTGATAAAAGAATTAATACAAATTAATACCTATTTATCATTTATTAAACTTTTTCTGAGATCTCATTTGTGAGATATCATTCATCAGAAAATTTCATGATCTGGGGAAGATTTTTATTGAAATCGTTCTTTGGTTGGTTGGTTTGATGGTTTATTTTACCGGACAAGAAAGCATGTGTATACTGTTTTAAGTAAGCAACCAGGAGTCTGACGGCTTTAAGTCCCCTCTGAGGTACTCTGTAATGAGGATTAATGCCTTACCAAAGGGCACTAGCACATTGACTTGGTTTAGAACCCAGTTCCTTCCAGTTACAAGTCCATAGTTTTACCACTGAGCCATCTTGCCTCATAAAGATAGCCTCGCCACAGAAGAGTTAGTACAAACCTCTTTGATGTTTTGATTTTTCAGAGTGGTGCCGTAGAAGACACATCATCCAGTCAACAGCAGGAGGAGGACGACACACAAGGGCAGAGAGAAGAAGAAGAGAGGAGACAGAGAGAGGAGGAGGAAGAGAGACAGAAACAAGAGGTAGGTACTTTCTTCATTCCAAACTTCTACTGGGCCCCGTCTTACAAAGAGTTGATATCAATCGCAACTTATTTGCGATTGATATCAATTGCAACTATGTACATACATGAGATAGGAGACTGCAAACTTGTGATTGATTGCAGGACTTACGATTGATTTAGATCAATCACAACTCTTTGTAAGACAGGACTTGCGATTGATTGGAGGACTTACGATTAATTTAGATCAATCACAACTCTTTGTAAGACGGGACCGTGATGTTCATGGCATCAAGTGTAGATTAACCTCTTGAATACTGAATTCTCTAATCACCATGGGCTTAATCAAGGAACACCCAGCTTTAGAAGCTGATTGATTCAAACTTGGCTGGGAGATGGTAACCTGTGAATAATGAGCCTACTGGCTCCCGGCTCGTATATTGTGAGTGAATGGCACACCCAGTTGTAGGTGTTGGGGGGGGGGGGGGGCACCGTGACAATCAGAGATATATCAGAGATAAGAAATAATTTTCTTCATGTTTGTAATAATTTTTTTTAATATTCTGCTGCCTCATATGAATGAAGGAGAGGCAAGGATGAAGCATTGAATATGAAGGACATCTGACCTGGTCTGATGTGTCCGTAGCTCATCGTCTTTGCATGAAATTAGTGATTAGTTTACTTTTCTGTTATCACCCGATTCAGGTTGTAACAAAGGTGGAGTATCATTTCATAATATATATTTTTTGATTATGTTGAACTCTGTATGGGCAAGTCTAGGGTAGTTTGTTCCATACATAACTGACAGCATCAAATTTCTTACCATACCCAATGAATCTGAGAAATTTATAGCCTCGCTTCAGCTTGGATCAGACGAAATACGAGGAAAATGAAAGCTGGGATGTTATGTTTATATGACTTTCTCGCTGTCATGTATTATAGTTCGAGTCCCGCCATGGCACTAATGTCCTTTGGCAAGATATTAATCAACATTTGCCACTCTCCACCCAGGTGTTAAATGGGTACCGGTAGGAAAAAATTCCTTGAATGCTGTGAGCGCCATAATCGGCTGCCTAGCAGAGGCGGGGTAATAGTTGGAGCGCCTTGAGCACCATGCATGGTGGATATGTGCGCTATAAAAATATCCAATATTATTATTATTATTATTGTGTTATATTTCTCTCTCTTTTTTTGAAAGGAGAGAGAACGTAGACGTCGTGAGAAGGAGGAGGAAGAGGCGCGTCAAAGGCAAGAAGAAGAAGAAGCGGCAGCAGCAGCAAGCAAAGATGAAGAGAGACGACAAGAAGAGGTAGTCTAGCATTTCAGCCCTTTTACAAATTATGAGAAAGACTAATTTGGCTTGAATTAGTGGTAGATTCTAGATATTTTTTATCACGGTTTTTAATATTTTTAAATTAGTGGGGGGGGGGGGGGGGGGGTAACAAGCATGTTTATACACGTCTTTGTGGCATTCAAAAAGAAGGTACGCACATTTAGGCTGGTGGGGATGGAGAATATATTTGAAAGCAAAATATAAGGGTAGCAAATTTTTAGAAGGAGTGGGGGATGGGGAGAGGGATGATGAATGTCCTGTGCCTTAGGATCTGCCAATGGCAACAGCCTGGGGAAAGTACATTGTAAAGACTTATCTGCATTAGTTTCCTGTTATGATGTAAGCACTTCTTTGAAACCTGGACTTTTAGTTCACTTTGAACTTCAAATCAGTCCTGTCTGCAGAAGGAAATGAGAATCACTCAGGTTTGAAGCTTGGATAACAACCCAAATCCCCCTCCTCCATTCCCCTCCTCTCTCCCTCTCTCCCTCCCTTCCCCCTCCCTTCCCCCTCCTCTCCCCTCCCTTCCCCCTCCCTTCCCCCTCCCTTCCCCCTCCCTTCCCCCTCCCCCTCCAACATCAAAAGAAGCCTCCCCCACATTCACTGCTAAAGTCCCACAGTATGTACTTTGCTCAATGCTTCTTTCCTCCAAAAATGAAATATCAATGCAAAATATACTCTCATTACACTATATTCACATATTTAAAACAACCAAGCTCTTTTTAATTCTCCAATTTCTAAAAAAAAAGGATCATGTTAAACTTCCTGTCCGTAATATATCTTTATATGCTAATTATATATTTCAAATATCCAACCCAATATTGCAGCTTCTCCGGTAATTTCAAATGAATACTAAAATGTGTGTAAGATTGATGATATCTTGTTGAACTAACCATTTACCCACTCTAACTTCTCACATATGTTCAGAGCCAGAAGGGCGTTAACTCTGTGATAAAGTACATGAGTTAATGCCCTTCTGGCTCCAAACAGACGATATACTAATGAAGAGTTACAGTTGTGCAATTACAATATGAACATGAAGTGTAGACCTGGGGCCCGTTTCATGAAACTTTTTGTCTATAACAAATGAACAATTTCTAGGACAAATTTGCTCTCAGCCAATCAGATGCCTTGATTTCAGTAGCTTATAAGTTATAACAGTAGCTTGTAACTTGTTATTGATATCAAGTTTTATGAAACGGGGTCCTGGGACCTGTTTCACAAAGCCTTTTTTCAATGACAAGCTACAAAAATCAGTGACAAATTCTGCTGATAGCCAATCCGAAGCAAGGATTTCAGTAGCTTATAACAAAGACTGTCATTTGTCACTGATGACAAGTTTTGTGAGACGGGTCCCAGTTCTTTCTTAACACATGGAATTCCTCCATGTATACATGTGGTAAAAATTATGCAAACTCACCATCTGCCTTTATAAGCAATGGACATAGTACAACAACTTTCTCACTAATATGTTGATGTCAATATTCTGTCAAATGGTTGTTTTTCACTTCTAAAATCATGTTGAATTTAATATATTATGTAATCTTGTTTCTTAGATTCCACTTTCAATCAAGAAATTATATCAACAACTTTTCTTTACAATGTCTCATTTATATAGTCAGTTTGTTTTAAGCATGAGTAATTAAGTAATGTTTCTGAAAAAAGCAAATTTTAGGAGTCGAGTCTGCACTGCTCTAATGAGCTCAAGCTAACAATTGTTTTATAGGCAGAGGAAGAGCCACAAGAACAACAACAACAAGATAATGATGATGGAGAAGAAGAACGTAGGAGAGAGGAGGAGGTAAAGAAGGAGTGACCCTACCTTCACCCAAGTCTGTTTAATAATCCTCCTTTCACTCCTTCCCTCTTTCCAAATCATCACAAGTTTTTATCAGAATGTCAGAGCAGAAAGGGGTTTTGTGTATTATGTTGAAAGTGTAAAACTGAGGGGTTTTTCATCGTATAAGAGCTATAAGGGTATTAACTGACACACTTTCCCCTAGAGTTAATGCCAGTGAAAAAAATACACGGGGCTCGGGGCGAAATAGCCCCGGAAATGCCCAAAAGAGCCCCCGAAAATAAAAAAGAGCCCCTGTAAATTTGCATAAAGGTAGAGTTCAATGCAAAACAAAGTTTTAGAGTGTTATTTTCATGCAGGCTAGCTTGAAAAGTAGCCCCCCAAAATACCATACAGGTCATTTTCATTCATAATCCTTTGGGTATAATGGCATTGAGTGCCATCTGTTTGCCTTAGCATTTTAATATTAAAAACTAATAGCACATTGTGTTTACAAAGCACTTTCATCAAAGGTTTCAGAGAGCCATACAATAATAATTTAAATGTCTAAAGAAATTATTATAAAAAACAGTGAGTTGCAGAAGAGAACTTCACCTCTTAACATTGATGCCTGAATCTCTTTCTGCTCTACCCTACACACACCTGCATCACTAATTGAAAATCATTTTTCCCCTTACCTCTACAAGAGTTTTGTTCATCTTATATTCAGATTTTCAATCCAGGATAAAAGTGTGCCTTGAAACCATCTCCACATGTAGAACATTCCCCTGTGATTCCTTTCTTCATCATTACATGAATATTTATGAATATTAGTACTAATGAATATTCATATAATTCATGCATGTCGACTTTGGAATGATAATGAATATTCATGTTATTCATGCTGGTATTGACCTCTGTTACTGTATTATATATCGATGTACAGATTGAAACCCTTTTGCAGTGATACAGTATAAATTAGATTTATATTACTAAGTACCGGTAGATCAATATACGATGTATTCATATCTCAAGTGATATGAGATTGTGTTCATTATGAAGGAGATGTTGAATTCCCAAATAATTTGTCAATTTATTCTCTATTTTTAACTTTTCTTTAAACTGTTGGGCTCTGTTTTTGCTATATTACTGGGCCCGTATTGCGAGAATTAGATTCATGCTAATGATGATTCTAACAAATGATGAAAAATCAAAATATTTTTAAATGTTTCCAACTATATCCCTTGAAGAATCTCTCTTTATCCCCTTTTACTGATCACAGAGATCTTTGTTAACAGACAATGTTTACAAGTTACTACTCAAATTTTCTCTGTATACATATGACGATTTTTTAAAATATTAAAAAAAAAAATTTAATACGTTTATCTGTGCAGTATCACATGTATTTTAATAGTGGTGAACCTCACGTTTGTAAAGACTTTCTTAACAGAGTAATATTCTTGTGAACATTGCTGAATTTTTTCCTAAGGAACGTCAGAGGATGAAAGAAGAGGAGAGACAACAAGAAGAGGAGAGAGAGCAAGAAGAAAGAAGAAGGAGGAGGAGAGAAGAAGAGAGAGAGGAGGAGGTAAAACGTGTGAACTCCATCTCATCTCAGACCATCCACATGCTGCTTCATCCTCAAGAATTATTCAACCGTTTTTTCCTCATTTCATTTCTTTCATCAGGTTTTGCAGTTCCATCCATCCCAGTCATCCAGCTTTCACACATACAGAGCTACTCCATCAGAAATGTTTGATTTTCTGACTTTCCCTATGAAATTATATTTGTATATAAGTATAATTGTGAGGCTACAGAGTTGAAGTTGTGAAATCATCAACCAATATAGAACTTGATAGAGTGAAATGCTTGGCAAGATTTGCTTTGAAATCATAAGACACAGCACAGAATAAAACATGTATTGATGTACATGTAGCAATGAATCACTCATGAGTGTGGCATCTGATATCAGTCCGTCACTCTTTAAATTGTTGGATCAAGTGTTCCTTTCAACATGCATTCATGTTCATGGACCAAAGAATGATTCATGAATGTGGCGTCTGATATCATCCTCTATCTCTTTAACTGGATGGATCAAATGTTCCTTTCAACATGCACTATCTGCGGTTTTAACCCGAGGTCCTTCCCAAGATTTGTTTTACAGCTGATTAAACAAAATGCAATTCTTTGAATTCTGTAGGAGCGTGAGAGACAGCAGCAGGAAGAGGAGGATGAGAGGCGGAGAAAGGAGGAGGAGGGGCGAGAAGAGGAGGTAATGTTGCCATGGTGATCGTTCATCCATCTCATCACATTGATCATCAGTTACTTTTGTTTCATCTCAGCACTTTCTCCTTGGATGGAATGTTTTGTCCCGTTCTACGTGTACCTCCATTAGAGAGATGCCCCATACATTATGAGGAGCACCATGTTTGTCATCACACTTCATCTTTGCATTCTCTCCAAGAAATTTGTCACTTTCAATGTCATTAAAGACAAGTCTATAAGAAAGTAGCTTAATATTTGTCTTCATATTCTACATGAGTATCAGTTTGACTTTTTCTTTTGGTACAGATATTTGCAAGTTTTCAATCTCCTGATCATTCATCTGTCAAATTTATTCCTTCAAAAAGATTTTGGTCTTTTCAACAAAGTTGTACATGACTGTCCTCTGTATCAAACAAGCCATGATAGCAAAGATCATTGTTGATATGAATTTATGCCTCAGTGTGTATTCATGTGTGTTGTACATTTAGATATGGGTTCATGTATCATAAACAGAATTCTGATTTGATGATGATGTAAATGATCATCTGCTGAGATCCAGAAGGGCATTGCCCTTTATTAAACAAGCCAGGTTAATGCTCTTGTGGTTCTGTACAGACGATATGATAGTGCTCAACTGAACTTGATTTCGGTATGTCTAGTTTCATCTCCAATTTTCATCTTGTTTTCATTTCCTAACTTCATTACAATTCACACATTAGTTGCTCGCCCAACAGACGAAGGCCTAATACCTTTCTCATGTTACTTATCTTCTCATTTGTTGTTTCTCACTGGTGATGTAACATGTCTTCAGTAACATTCTTTGTCATTAAATCGATATTCCCCTGTACTTAAGATGTCATATTTAAGTGTAACATTTCACTCAGTTGTCATCTGTCAGCGTTGGTCCAATGTATGTCTAACCATTGTTCTCTCTATAATCCTCTTTGTTTCCATGGATACTTGATATTGTTGTCTCATGTTCATCATGTTTCACTGCTCCCCATCATTCTTCATTTCCATGTGGCATTGATAGGAGAATCAAAAGAAGGCTGAAGCAGAAAGGAAAGCTGCAGAAGAAAAGAAAAAAGCTGAAGAGGTATAAAGCTTAGGCATGCATTTGATTTAATTTATTTGTACATTAATTGGTTCTTCATTCATACATCTATTTGTACACTCATTTGTTCATTCATCCATCCATTCATTTTTTCATCTTTTCATTCATTTTTTCATCTATTCATTCATTCATTAATTCATTCATCCATTCATTCTTTCGTTCATTCATTCGTTCATTCATTAATTAATTCATTCGTTCATTCATTCGTTCGTTCGTTCATTCATTCATTCATTCGTTCGTTCGTTCATTCATTCATTCGTTCGTTCATTCATTCATTCATTCATTTATCCATCCATCCATCCATTCATTCATTCATTCATTCATTCATTCATTCATTCATTCATTCATTCGTTCATTCATTCGTTCGTTCGTTCATTTATTCATTCATTCGTTCGTTCGTTCGTTCGTTCGTTCATTCATTCATTTATCCATCCATCCATTCATTCATTCATTCGTTCATTCTTTCATCACATCGTTCCTTCATACATTCGTTCGTTCGTTCGTTCGTTCGTTCGTACATTCGTTCGTTCGTTCGTTCGTTCGTTCGTTTGTTTGTTCGTTCGTTGATTCGTTCGTTGATTCGTTCATTCATACTCTCTTGAAAAAAAAGAGTGAATTTTCACTTTCTTGGGAGTGACGTCCGTGATCACTTGTTTAGGAGTAAAAATCGATCTCTAAGAAGAAAAGATTGAATGTTCACTCTATTTTCACTACATTTTCACTCTCCAGAGGAGTGACGTCCGGGATCACTCAATTTTTTTTAGAGAGTACATTCATTTGTACATTCATGTATTCATTCATTCGTTTGTATATTCATTCATTCTTTTATTTGTTCGTTTGATCGTTCATTCATCTCATCACCTTGTCTCTCATCTTACTAACTCATCACCGTACTAGGAACGTCGTAAGAAAGCTGAGGCTGACAAGAAAAAAGCAGATCAGGTAAAAATTAACGAAAGAAAAAAGAGGACAAGATATTGATCATCTTTCATAGTCAAGCAGAATCTGAAGTAAATCTGTTAAAGGATAATTTCAAAGTCATAAATGTAGGGAATGCTTTTTTGCAATCGCAATTTTGTCAAATTAGCATTATTTCCAGGAATAAATTATATATCAGTTCTCCCTTGCTGAAACTTACGGTAATAACCCCGTCTTGGTAACCTTCTCCAATTAATGTCTCTTTCCCAGCCTTCATTGATGAGGAAAAGCTTATTTTGCCTCCAAGCTGTTAGTGACAAATATGTCCATTTTCAAAGTCTGCTTTGATTCATAGAACTTCTTTACATAAACTCATATTTCTTTCATTGGAAATTTAGGTACTTCAATTCCCAGAGAGACAGTGAATTAAAAAAAATTAAATTCTGAAACTTACAGTCAAATTCTTTTCAAAATTATGGTTTACAAGGAGGTTAAAAGAAAGGAATGTCTTGAGTTAGGCAATGGTTTTCTAATAACGTATCATCTTGTTTAGAAAATAGGGCCAGGAGGGCGTTAAATTAATTCCTTTTTTACAGAGATAGTAACTCTTTGGCTCCTAACACATGAGTATTATCATCTTGTTTTTTACCCATTCCCTCAACTAACTGACCATGTCTGCCATCCTCATTTACTTGTTCAAACATGCCCATCTAATATCATCCGACCGCATCTCATTCATATGGTTTCCCCTGTTAGTGATGAGTTTGTTTGTTATGGGTGTAAACCATTCTCCATCCATAGTGGTTTCGTCTGTTAGTTCCCATGTTGGTTGAGTCTATTGTACATATATGGATATCAGCTTCTGGAACTCCAGTCAGCTTGATGTGATTAATGTGATTCATTAGGCTGATGTACTGGAAAAATGTAATTCACTCATATAATGTAGACTTTAAGTATACCTCTGCCTTTTCTTACAGTTTACCACGGTAAAGGCTTGCTCAGATACCGTGATGTTCATAACTGTTGAACCATGTAGAAATGAATAAATAAATAAGATTCAGAAATGTGAAGCATAATTATTACACCCTACGTCATCATCCCCAAAACGCTGCGGTTTATGAGCCGTTATAAGTTTATCTCTGTATTTCGTTGTGATGAGTTGTTACAGATTTCCATAATACTTGTTAGTCCTGTGATAGAATATAAGTGAAATCAGGTGAAATATGACTACAATTCTTTTTGATGACCTGAAAACTGAAATAATCGTTTGAAAAGTGATTTTAACACAATATGAAACTTGATTAGGAACTTGTTTTAGGGTGAAACATATTTTGAGAATATTATTAGAAATATGACATGAAACATGCACTTTAACAATAATCATTCATGTATTCATGGATGGATACTTTTGGAATACTTGATATCTTCCCTAACTCTAAATGAACCCCTGATATGATGACACTCACTTAATAACATTTCTGATACTAGATCAGGATGATATTCCGGCGACAGAACCAGTATATATTTCTAACCTTTAACCTTTAACCTTTCCCCTGATGACTAGGAGCGGAAAAAGAAAGAAGAAGAAGCAAAGAAAAAGGAAGAGGAGAAGAAAAGAAAAGCAGCCGAGGAGGTAAACCACGCCCTCTATAGTTTGCACTAGACCATTTCGCATATTTCTAGCTTCATTATAGCCTGCATCTCGTTGTTTCTTATGCCTGCTTTGATTATAGCTGCATCCAGATTTCATTTGTATATCTTTCTCCATTCATTTCTCCTCCTTTTTCAGGTGCATGTCGTGATTGTAAATGCATCACTCTTTGCAGGTAGAATTTAGTGTGGGACATGGTTTTAGAAAGCTAATATATTTTGCACGTTATCTTCCGAGAGTCAGAAGGTTTGAAACTAAAAAATATATCAGTGGCACCTCTCTGACTATCAGCAGATTACATGTTTTGCACAAGGAAATTGAAGTAGGGAAACTTTAACAATCCTTTTAGCCCCTTCTTTGCTTTTAGCGTCAAATTCTGCCCAAGATTTGAGCTTTTAAACAATACATTTGCTCTAAAAGTAAAAGGTGCTAGACTTTTATTCAAAAGTGGTTTTGGATGCTTTTGTTTATTCCCAGTGAAGATATTTTATATATTATAAAAGCACTTTAAAGTCAAAAGTTAATCTTGTTGACAATTTTTCATACACTCTAACTGACATTGAAACACCCCTGGGCCATGCCTTCTGAACATGTGGAACTGATGAAATCCATCACATATCCTTCATTCATTGGATTGTTTTTCATGTTACGTGTTTGTCTTGTGCTCATATAGACTTTTACAAGTTTGTTGCACTTGTAACTATAGAGTGGTCAAGTGTGACATAATCAAACAAATATCTTTAGAATTTCTCAATTTGAACTTTATTTTCTGAAAGAGCATCAGTGATTTTCTATTGAACTCTATTTATTTGGATGGTCATATCTCAGCCAATACTTAACATATTCAATTGGTTTTTGACCTTTGGACATTATTTATGATGCTCTTTCGGAAAATGAAGTTCAAATTAAGAAATTTTAAAAATAGATTTTTAGGATGTCACGGCTTCTGTACTCCATAGACCTTTGGTTAGTGTGCAGCTGTAGTTATACGTATTGTGTTGAGTAGTTGTCTTACTTCGGAATAAAATGTAATGTTGTTCTGGGCACTTTCTTTGTTGCAATTAGTAGTGCTTATCTGCTTTATAGTTTGTATGTCATTGTTATCTTCGGAAATGTCTGTGTTTTTGTGATCATGTGGTTTTCAGGGCTATATCCTATGTCTTTGTTTTTTAAGCATTTTGTTTTAATATGTATTGGTTCAAGCACATTTTTCCACAATGTTCATAGTTGCATTTCAGTTTGTTTTCTTTCACTATTCAAATTTGCACTTTTTTGCAAATATGCACTTATATGAAAAATTGTTATTATTGGTATTGTTTACTTATACATGCATATATTCTTATGTCAGTTTTCTAAGTGGAAATGGTTTTATTGTTCACAAAATATTGTTAACATGTTTTAATTTGTTTTCCCTTCTTTTCAATATTAATATATCCAAATATGGTATATATTGTACCAAAATGTGTGATATCTTTTGTGATATATTTGTCTTCTAATGTAAATCTGATTTATATTTGGTATACAATTTTTTTTCATCGAATTGAGTTTGTTGGTTTTGAAATCTATTTGTGAATCCCCTTCATTTGAAGGTAACAGTAATCATGAATTTGAGAATATTTGTCTCTATCAATGAAAATAATAAATCTGTCATGTTCTCACGTATAAAATTCTTTCGGTGATGTAATGAAATTCCTCAGTTCTTGTCTTCTAACAATTCACATGTTATTCTATCTACTGATAAATCCCATGTTTCCATCAATCTAACTTCTAACATCGTGTTTACTAACGTTGTGTTCTAGGAACGTCAGAAAAAGGAAGCAGCTGAGAAGAAGAAGAAAGCTGGAGAGGTACATATTGAATGACATTCATACCTTCTCTCTATCCCTCATTCATACCTTCTCTCTATCCCTCATTCATACCTTCTCTCTATCCCTCATTCATACCTTCTCTATATCCCCCATTCATACCTCTATGTGCACTAAATGACTTTATAACAGGGCATAAAACTTCTAAATGTTATCCTTCTTTATATTTCTGACTTTCAATTACCTAAAGACTGTCAGTAATTGGCCAACAAATTATTTTCTTCTGTTTAGCTCAACCAGACTATCAGTAAGATCAAAGCTTATGTCATTAGTCTCTCTAACTAACCAAATTGATGACATCACAATGGGACTAAAGAAAGGCTAATCAGCTTAATAATATTAATCAATAACTATTTACTGTTTGTCTGTAATATCTCTTGTTTTCTGTTTAATACACCTATTTCATACAATCATTGATGCCAACTAAAGGTAATCCAAAGAGGTTGTAATGAATCAAATTACTAATTTTCTATGATTGCAATATTTGGTATCGTCCTCTTTCACATGATGGGTCGAACAAGCTATCCTTTCGATGTAATTAACAAAAGCAATGTAATCAAGATGGTTATATAGATGCTTAACTAATTACTGTTGCAATTTGCCAACATGAAATGAATGCTTTCAGCCTAGATTTTCATAGACTTTTGGCCAGATGCAGGCCTACCAAGGACAGATTGTTCAAATCCAGAAAAACTCTACAAACGGCAAACTAATCCTGTCCAAAAGTTCTTTATAATCAAGTTACTGCAAATGTTTGGAATCTTGTGCTGTTTTACTTATGAAAGATGATCATGCCATTTACATTTATTGATAGCAAATATAGTGGATTATTAATTATAATAAATATGCCATAATATATGAAACAGATGAAGTGATTAACAATAATTTTGCTAGCATTTCTTTCATCCAAATAAAACTAGTTGTGAAATCATGAACAAATGCTAAATGTAAATTTCAACCAGCAATTTGTTTGAAAGCTATACATTGCTCCTTTTTTTTTTACTCAGCTCTGCTAAATTTAATGACATTTGGCATTTGTGTGAAAAAGAAAAAAAATGTGAGTGATGATGATGGCAAAAGCTGAAACAAACTGATGGCCTCTCTCTCACCCCCCTCTCTCTCTCTTTGCTCATTAATGCTTCTGCTACTCCCCTCTAGCAAGCAAAGTCAGATGACGCCCCCGCTGCCCCCGCCGCCGATGCGGCCCCTGCTGCAGCCCCCGCTAAACCTAAGCCTAAGCTTGGCGGGAAGCTGGGCAAACTCACTGCTGGCAGAAAGAAAAATATCATGGTAAGAATGGTTGCCATGGTTATGAGGTGATTTCATCCATGGTATCTTGGTCATCATTATCATCTGGATTTCTATCCATTCAATTATAATATGGTTCAATATTGGATTGTTATTGTATAATCTGTACCTCCAAATTTGTGCAGTAATCAAATATATAGGCGCTTGTCCAATTCTAAAAAAATTATAGGGTGTTGATGTCTAGTTGCTTAATCAGAAATGCATAAACATATGATAGGGATAAAATGATCTTGTATATTGGAATTTCAAAGTATGTATTAAAGGAGACGCACAGATGTCCAGCATCTTTAATATGTCCATAGTTGATTATATTATTTTCGACAAATTGCATAGAATAGAGAGTTTTTGAAATAATTATGTTATCTAAATCATGAGACCATGGATTTTGTAACTTTTTGTTTTTGTTAGGGGGGGGGGGGGCTGGGGTTAAATTGAATGCATCATCTGGAAAATTGTATTGTATTCCATTCTGCAAATTGAATACATTATTGAGATTGTTTTTACCTTCCTTGAACTTGATTGCACTAATTTGAATAAGAAGACACCATTACTATGAGGAACATGAATTCCTTATTTTTACAATGATTTCTTTGCTTCAAAAAATTATTGCATTGTTTAGAAAATTGTTTTATAATTATAGCAATACGTTGTATCTTTTGAGTCAGAAGGGCATTAACTCATATACTTAAACACAGAGTAAACACCCTTCTGGCGCTGAACAGATGATGTGTAGAACTTGATTGCATTATCTTGAACTTGATTGCATGATATTGAATATGATTGCATTGTTTGAACATGTGTTTATCCACAGCAAATGATGATGAAGAAGGCTCAGACAGACTTGAAGGTTGAAGCAGAACAGAAAGCCGAGATGAGGAACAAATACGTTGAAGAGAACGTCAAACCGCTCAGCATCGACTCGCTGTCACGTGATCGTCTCCGTGCACTCTGCGAAGAACTTACCGAACAACTAACAGACGCTGAGGGTAACAAGTTTGACCTGGAAGTAATTATACGCAAACAGGATTTAGAGGTAAGTTGGGTCACATGTATTAAAAAATGGAAATTGTCTTCTTATTCATCGTGATATAGAACCAATTTGTGATGAGGATTATAGCATTCAGGTACCTGATAATAATGTAAGATTCAGTGATGAATTTGATTTAAAATTTCTTCATATTGACTGTGATATGGAACAATAGAACGCCATTGAAATTGATGATGATGACGTTAATTACATGTAAGCATTGTTATTAGATTTGATGAATTAAATCTGAATTTTAATCTTAAAGAGAAGGTTGAGTTCTGGGGAGAGTTTAAAGTGATTGGTTTTCATTGTTATTGCAACCTGCCTATATACATGGTCATGCATTTGTCTCCCTCGAGGGCGAAATGTGTGTTGCAGAATCTGTCTAGTAAGCCACCTTTCTATAGTTTCCAATTTTTCTGTTTCCCTTGGGTGGCCTTAAAGGGACTATGTCCCATTTGCAGGCCAAAAAAATGAAAAAGTTAAATTCCAACTGCATTTGAAAGATCATACTAATTTAGAACTTCCTTAAAAAAAGTGGGGCTTGAAAATGTCTTCAAGTGGCAAAATAACGACTATTAGTTGTCAAATCGACTTTAGGGCTATAGAGCCCAAAAGTAATAGTCTTGATTTTCGGACAATTGTACCGAATGGTCATACGTTTTATGCTGCGCAAAGATTCAATCAGTTTAATCTTGGCCATCACAAGAAGTGGGTAATTGATGTAGACAAATGCTCGTGTACCCTTTACAAATCTTTTCATGTATGTTATTACCAAAGAAGAAAAAAAGCCAGTCGGTCACTCAATAGTGTCTGACAGTGAAGTCTAGCAAGTAAACGGGTTTCCTTGCATAATTTGAATATGAGGACACTGCTAACGTTTAAATTTCACAGATAGGACATACATGACATATTCATAATTCCTGCAAAGTTCTACAGCATTTGAGGTTGGCTGCAAAAGGGACATAGTACCTTTAATAGACAAGTTTGAGTGTATTTTGTATCATTAATTATGATAATAGTCATGATTGTGTGATGTTTTTGATAATTGTTGTGATAATTAGGACAATGGTTATGATTACTTGTGATGAGGTAGATGATAGCAATACGAGAACTATGGAATTGGCATTGTTTGGGGATTTGAATGATACCAATTATGACAATGTTAAGGATTGTGATATACAGTAGGCTTGCTGATGCACCATGTGTGAGAGAGAGAGGGAGGATTGAGGAGTCCTGAAAAAGATTATGATGATGTAAATGATAATTATATGCCAGTGCATTAGACTCCTAATTGTACAGCTCAATCTACATTTCTGCTTTTCTTCTACTCCCCTCACAGATTGAAGATATGAAAGTACGAGCTAATGAAGCAAGAGGCAAATTGTAAGTTTTTGATTTTAGAACTCATAATGCTCACTTTCCTTTTCCTTGCATATGTATCTATGTGCAATACTGATTTCCTTTATATGTCAGCGAAATTCCTTCTTCTAAATTAAAAGTATATCATCTATTCTTTTGATTGAATAATAGAAAAGGGAAAGTGATTCTTGATGGAATTAATTTTCTTTACTGTGGTTCTGGTTTGATTGCTCCTTAATTACCAGAGCGACTTGTCAGGCACGCTCGGCTTCATCACAGTGTTGCCAATTGTGTTCCAATGATGAAAACTTCAAAAGTTCATAACTTTCCTTTTTTTTAATAGGCTATTTCCCAACTTTCACTTATTAATTTCTCTCATTTTTCTGCTTTTATTAAAACCAACTTCCCTTTTAAGCACTATGTACATGTTACTACATGTACCATTATTACTATTACAATCACTGATGTTTGGATGAACATATCTTCTGACTTTGTTTGTTTTAACAGTGAAAGACCAGAACTCAAGAAAGTTCAAAGGAATTCAGACAAGCCATCTGATACGGTAAGATAAAAACGTCATAGAATTATATTTATCTCATTATGAAGATTTTCTAAGAAAAGACTCCAAAGCAGAAATAGTCATTGATATTAACCCACAGCAGTCCAGAGATTTCTTATCTTCTAAATTAATCAGTGATCTCACCTTAAATTGGCAACAATCAACAAAGATTTGACTGAAATTTTGGCAATTTCTACACAGAAATAATGATTTTATATATTACACCACATTGCCAATTTAGAGACTATAATGATTTAGAAACATTTAAATTGATCTTATCCAAGAACGGCACGATGTACTGCATTGGAAACAGAATTCAAATTTGCTGTGATTTTTGCTTCTTCTGCTCATGTTCAATGTGTACATGTAGTTTCCTAGTATTCTGGATAAACAGATAATACCAAAACACCACTAAAAGGAGACACTGTTCTGCTGTGGGTTCAATATAAGTGACAAATAAATAAAGGGAGCTCTTGAAGATGAGGATCAACGATAATAATCCTCTGATAGAAATTCTTTGTCCCCCCCCCCCCCCCAAAAAAAAAAAAAAAAAAAAAACCTGCTTAAGACACTTAATTCATAAAAATGGATGTAAGACAAATTTAGATTGTGAGCAAGATGCAACACTAGATGCACTGAAACTAAGCAATGTATTGAGGTGGAATCGGTAGGTGATATGGAATTGTGCACACCATTTTATTTGATTATCATAAATTTCATTGTTGTTGTGCATTCAAGGCATGATCATATAGACAATTTGTGTGCATGATTTTTTTTTGGCAGATCATAGCATATCCACGGCTTTCCAATCTCAAATTGACTAGTTCTAGATTCATTCTGCTGTCAAATTATTTTGCTTTGATAGGTAGAGAAAAAGTGTGGAAACTCTAATATTAATTTACAAACATCATCCTTCGTAGATAAGAGAGTTTTTATTTGAAATATGATTTAATTTTGATTGAAAGGAAAGAAGAATGAAAATAGTATGCAGATACCATTTTATTTTATTCAACTTGATTTTTTTATTTATTCATTTATTTACCATCTGTATAAGGCTAAAAGAAAACCAATATCTCTATATATGATTGATTTAGATTCAACTTCTTCAAATTTGTCCATGTTTAAATTGTCTAGATATTTTTATGCTTTTTAAGCAACTGAATATTCACATTATTTTCCTGAATCGGAATATCATTATCCCAAAATCTACAGGAAATGGATCCCTTTTGTTGGATTCTTTAAACAGTTGTTGACAAATGTTCAATGATCAGTGGATATTGGTTTTCTTGTTAGCTTTATCATATGCATGAATATATTACATTTTTGCATTTTGATGCTCTTAGCCATATATTGCTTTGGACAGACATTAATTCATTATCATTGTTTGATATGCAGACGTTCAATACCAGCATTTAGTCTTGGGGAGAAATTTAAGCAGAAACAAACAGTTTACTTTCAATTGGATGCACAGATCTTATGAATTACGAAGATAAGGCAAAGTGGTGATATTTGACCTCTTACAAAACCTTTTCTTATTTTTTATTGAAAGCATACTTGCAATGGGTTTCATCTGGAATTTCTTTAGGCTTTAATAGTATAAGATATGACGATGGCTGAGATTCATTATCACAAATCTAGTCATAATGATCAGATGGTAACCTGGTATGGGCAAACACTCATAGTATTAGATTTCAAAAGTATGTAATCAGAATATTATTCTTAATTTCATACTGGGCAATCCATTCAAAGGAGCTGAATTAAGTACAACACTGTATGAGTTTTGATCAAATAAACAATAGAGAATTAGAGAATTAATTGTTTAATTTGTAGTGAATTATTTATATAGTTCAAGAATAATATACCAGTTCTATGGTAAAAGTAAGCTGTGTTTGGTATTATAGAGATGATTACTGTAGAGAAGATATTCTGATTTTTTTTACCTTAATCTTAATCACTGCTTATTCTTTTGCCTACCCACAATGCACCTCCTGACTGCTCTGCTACACAAACACACACTCACACAAACACACACACACACACACACACACTGTCTTTCTCCTTGACAGGAGCCTAAGTTTGATTTCCGCAGCTTGATGAAAGCCCTCAAGAGTGTCTGATTATGCATTGTGTTTAGTGCACGACATGCGTTACTATGGCAACGTGAGTTCTTAGCTGGTATTTTTTTGTTCATCTTAGTTAGTTTCATGTTTGTTGTTTGAAGGGTAAATGTGAGCTCTGGTCATCAAAATTTTTAGATAGAGAAAAAAGCTGAAAGTAATTTGAGTATTCTGTTGCATGCAGTTATTTTGTTTGTGCGGAATCAGAATTTTTATTAAATTATAAAAACTTCCTGAAAATATCACATAAAGAAAAGCAACAAAATAGGTACATGTGCACATGTAGAACTGCATGTATTATAATGATAAGCAGTTTCTGTCATTAATCTATTATTAATGAGCTATTATTGATAGCATTATAATAAATATATAAAGTAGCTTTTTCATATCTGACATTTGTAGTCTTTGAATTTAGTAGTGTCAGTATCATTGACTTTTTGAAAACTGAAAAGTCAGTTTTTCATCGTTAACCAGAGCTCTAAGTTACCTGTCCTAAAAGTATGGAGCTTCTTGTTTGTTTGTTTGTTCCATAATGCATGCATACACTAATAGTCGCTATCACCAAAGCATGATATCTAATACTGTCACCCTAGATATCACCTGTTAAGAGCTAGAAGGTCATTGACCTCATGTGAGTTATTACCCCTCGGAGCTCTGAACAGATGATATTTAAATATTTTATGCATGTCTAAAATTTGTATTTTTTGCCTTGTTTTTGTTTTGTATTTTATTCCTATTTTTTTAAGCCCCACTGCACTACTTATAGCTACTTGCGCCCTCTATATTGCAAACAATGCCTAATCAGTAAACATTGGTCCCCCATGGTCCCCTTTTTATTATGTTAATTGAGAGCTGATTTGATGAGATAACCACCTGTATAGTGACCATGCAGGGAGATCTAATCCCTCCTGGCCAAACTAGTGCAGAGGGGCTTTAAAGCAAGAAAAACATAAATTCAAGGAAGGCTTTCTACAAAATACCTGATATTTCAAAAAGTTTAAGTGAGCCTTCTAGATCATTGATTAATCTTAACAGTTTCCATAATCATGATATGAGAGTTATCTACAAATTGTAACTGTATTTGTAAAATGATTTAAATTAATAAAGACTTTGCTCCGCATATATACATGTATGTAGGCATTCAGATGTCAAAATATTCTTAATTTTCATTTATATTTTTATGTAGTATGTAGTATTTAGATCTATAAGAAAAGATGAATTAAGTTTAGTTGTCAATTACTTAATTGATTAGCAATGTTTAAAGCTCTCACACAAATACCACGTTTCTTTAGGTTATCACCCTACCATTAAATTGAGTTGGAATAAAGTAAAACAAGAAGATGAAGAAAGCCTAAATGGCACACTTGAGAATTTTTAAATTCTTTAAGATAATTAGATAGATTCCACCCAATTCTGAAACAATATTGGGAGGGGGGCATTTGTCAACTAGATTACTTGAATATTTCCTTCTTCCTGTTTGCTTTTGTATTGAGGTATGAATATTAATGTATGGATTATGTGTGCATATGCATGACTGTTTGTAAAGTGAGACACAATACATATGGTGCACACACTTCCATTGGCAATTTTGAAAGCAATTTTGGAAAGCTTGATTGCATAATGTAATAGAGGAAAAAGCAAGGGTTCATATGTATTGGCCACACCCAAATCTATTCATTTTAAACCTTTCCATTTATGGCTACAGTTCTAACAATAGTATGTGCATGTAGCTTGTTTTTATGTAGTTTTAGTGCATTTGTATTGATTTTGCTTTATTGTATCAATTATTATTATTATTTTTTTTTACTTGTTAAAAGTACTTTTGAGTTCTGTAATGAAGCAGCATTTTAAGGTTAACTGGCTTCAAGTAATTTGGACCAGTAGCATACATATGCAAATGGAAATTACCAAAAATCCATTTCCATGGTTTGGGGCTGCTACGTGTGGTTCTATTATGTTGTCTTTCTTTACTCGTTTCTTAGCTATCATATATTCTCTTTCAAAATTGTGCGTTAGTTCTCATTTCTTCATAGACTTGAACATTCTGTAAGAGTTTATCTTGCTTCATTACCAGAACTCAAAATTGCATTCAATCTTCTGCCCGATGTACTAACATGGTGGATGTTGATAATTAAGGAACAGCTTTTTCTTTTTACAAAACATCCTTATAAATGAACCCTGATTTTTACTCTAAACATTAAGACTGCACATAGGTTTTATTTAGGGGTTTATGTCTTCTAAAATAACCTTAATTTTGTTTTTCATAGATGCTAACAGCTTTCCATAACTGTAAAGTCCAACTTATAGATAAGTTCAACTTAGGATCTTTGTGAAACACCCCCTGGTATTGGAAATTATCTGCTTGTTTATTGGTCAGTTCTTTAGGTCGCATAAAAGTTATCTTTTGCATGACAAGGCTAGGTGGAATGTGTTCTTAGATTGAGACTATAGTTTTTAAATTGGTCTTGTATTATTTTGTTTGTCTTATTTTGTCCTAGATGTCATTCAGATAAATCTGATAACCAGTCCCTCTCGAAATTGGGTTTGCGATTTTATTGGATCCCCTACATGGTTTGACATTAAATATGAGTCAAGTTTGATTAAGAATGTGATAAACTAAAAACATTGTCAGGAAGGAATAAATAAATTATCAAAACACAACATAGATTTAGTATCGTTTAAATTTATACGTTTCAAATTATCTCCTATGAAGATAGCCTTTCTGAGGATGATAAAGTTACTGTTAATGGAAGATTAGTGTTTTTATACAATTTATCGAATTCCATTGCAAGAGACTTCAATTTGTATTTTAAACAACATTAGATAGGTGGATATATCTCTCAGCAATTAATGGTACTTAGATGTGTAAATGATACATGATGTAGCCATCTGCCTAGCTCTTTCTACTGAAATCTTTCTCCTATTAGTCTACAATCCTCTCACCTATTCTGTATCATTGGGTTTCTAAATATTCATGATATTTATCTAGCATCCATAACACATATGTATCCATTTATACCATCAAATGTTTTCATTCTTTAAACAAAATATCTCATTTCTTTCCATCCCAACAGTAAACTAGCATTTGATATTCAACTAGCTCACATCGTCATCTCCTTATTCATGTGCCAACGTCTCCTCCCGAACCTGGATCACCAGACTTGTTCAGTTCGACCAATCAGATCATCCAACTCATCCTACAGATGTCGTGTTCAGCCAATTAAATTCCTTAGCTCACAGACATATGTGGATAACTGCAAAACAACTCCTCTACTGCAATCTTTTCTTTGAATTTGTATTTTGATTAGATGTATGACATAGTTCCCCCTCTTACAATTACAAAACAACTTGTTCTCTGCAACGATCTCTCAAGGTTGTACATCGTACTCCTTGGTAGTATAAGGGTGCGTTTATGCTCAAATTTTGAAGACAGAATGAGCGATTTGAAACGCTCATCGTAATCAAAGTTCCACGGTGTACTGTTTATGCTTACTTCTCTGGCTCCTCCAGGCATGATTCTGGCTCTGCAGCTGGATTCGCAAACCTTCACTACGCATGCTATGTTGACCCCATTTAAACGCGTTTACAAATGATTGTGGTTTTATGCTTCCAAAGAATCGCAGATCCAAAACGCACCTTTTTGTGAGTTTACGATCGGCGATTACGATCACCGTCTTTTGGTGATTCTACAAAAATGAGAAAGGACGCAACCGTGTTTTGAACTAAACGCGTAACAAATGCCTCATTTGGCCAGAAAAAGTTGAGCATAAACGCACCCTTAGATGTGTTTTGAGCCAGACGGGCATAACTCTCTTTATCCAAGACAGGATTTACATCCTTCTGGCTCTGAATAAACAATCAAATATTTCATTAAGAAATACTAAATTACAAAAGTTCATAATTTTGCAGTTGATACCCAATTCAGCTGAGTTGTGAATGAATCACATCAAGTTCAATTCTTTAGTGGGTTTTGGACTTTGATCATTCACAATTCATCAAAAAATAGGGAACAGCTTTAGGATTATATTTTTTCAACTGTCTACCTGAAAAGCCTGTTGAACTTAAGTCTAATTACTCTTAAGGGGGCTAAACCCGTTTGAAATGATTCAAGTGAATTCCCTTCTTGGTCGCAGAAGGTAATATGTTCTATTTTGAAAACTGTGGGTGTTACCATGATAACATTTTGTGACAAGTATGTAAACGATGATGTATTTGCTTTACGGAGTAGATTTTTTCTGAATAATAACATAATTATGATAAATATATGTGATTATTTTGAAAGATGTGAAGTGCCTTTTAGAGATCAATACACCCTTTACTATGCAAGTAGTGAGTGAATAGTCGCTCTCCAAAATATAAAATTCCTTACATTTATATTTAAAGATGTATCCCTCCTTAGTTATCTTGATATGATTAAAAACTCAATCATGAGAATGATGACATTCTAATATCAAACAAGGTCATCATCGTCCATTCAACCTGATGTATTTAGTACATAGTCCTACATGTAAATTTCTCTTGTATTCAAATTTGAAGTATGTGTACAGTACTTGTATATATTTGTTTAAGTTGGATTGGCTTCAGTACAAATGCTTTGCCTATTTAACGCTTTAGGAGAGACTTTGAATGTGTTATTCTTGATAATAGTCCCATGTACAGACAATGGATGTATGTTCAGTACTAGGAATATGGTGTTCTAAGGAACGAGTCAATCTTCGGCTGCCCGCCAGAAGGCTACTACTGCCTTTGGAAATTCATCGCACTTACCACCTTCTTGCGGACAGCTGACAAATTGCTTATTTGGTTAAACATCAACATCAGGGTATATCTGCTTAAAAATAAAGAAGGATCAGTTGGGGATCTTGCTAGTATGGGGAAGCTGATTCAGCTAGGGCACGGGGGGAATGTCCAATAGTTCTTGGTCCGTGAGTCATGAAAGACAGGACAAAGGATCTGTCCAAAGTTAGATTGTATGTTGTATATATATTATCATAGATTTTGTGATAGTGTTCAATCCATTCATTACTGAACCCATATATGTTTGATGGAGTTGTTACCCCATCCTGTGTTAAGCCTATGGCAATGAGGGAATGCAGTGGTGAATGGGTTAACGTCATTAGAGCTCAGTCTTCTTGACCTTGACATCAAGTCGTATAGGTCAAAGGTCAATAGATTGTGCACAGGTCGAGTCACTTTGAGATAGAAACAAAGAGGTAGTGGATTTCATGCTTATACAATTAGTTTAATCGGAAGACTATAGACAATGAAATAAGGTGTACATGGAAAACAAGCCTAAATAAAGAGGAAAATGTGATATTTCTAGGTGAATAGATAATATCAATTTGCTTCTGCTCTCCCAGAAAGTAAACATTAGAAAAGCTGGTGGAGCTCTCAAGGAGTAACCGTTAATGCCCCTGTCACACTAGCGAGGAACAACTACGGTCTGACCAAGAGATTACAATACACTGATTGGCTTTCAATAGGTCAGTTGGAAATCTGGGTGAGGTCTGTTCGGCAGTGTGAATGAGGTAGAATGAGGTGAGAGATGGGTGCTGTGATGGATGTTCTTGGAAGGGATGGATGCAGGATAGAGTAATGGGTTACACCAGCTAATGTAGATGTCCCCCTACAAAGTTGCTGGTGTAACCTTTGACCTGACCTCATCTTGACCTTCCATGACCTGCATGACCTTCTTATGACCTTTCTATAGAGCATATTAATTTTTTGAAGAAAAAAAAACGTTCAATATCAAATTTGGAAATCACTGGTGCTTATTTCAAAAACAAAAAAGTTTGCAGTTGTTTTTATTCCATCTTAACACTTCACTTTGATAATTCCATGAAGAATGCTGAAGCCACAGGTTCATTTTGAATATGTGATTGAGTAGGTAAGCGTTTTGGAGATGGTTAGCAACTCATTGCAGACATGTGAACATGATTAAACATTCTCATACTTCTAAAGGAAGAGGCCTGAAAGGTTGAAGGGGTAATGTTCAAAGGGGGGGGGGGGGGTATATCCAGGTTGATTGGTTACAAATACTTTTTGAAATTCAGAAGTTTAGGATGAAACTAGAAAGTGTCTACTTTCATTCAGCTACTAGTTTTCATTATAGATTTTATAAGATGTAAGATAAATAACAGATCTACACGGTGCTTTACTTAGTATGTCTTTTCAGCTCTTAGAGTTATTAACTTATTCGTTTACGTCCGTGCACAGTGGGCTTTCGTAGGGAAATATTCTTTTTTTAGTCATAAAAGTGTAGCCGACGCAAATGTGTGCATAGCAAATTGATGACGGAAGAAAAAAATTAAAACTTACAAAAACATTTGTCGCTTTGTATTGTAGAAATCTATTTATTGATTAATTTCTTGTTTTTAACTACCAAGTATTTATTATACATGTAGAGTTTTTGTTATAAACACTTAATTATGCCAACTGTATTAATGAAAAATGAGAAAATGTGTTTTCCATTGTAATGCAATATATGATATTTGTAGTAGAACTAGTTTTGTTATATTTGTATGTTATTGGTATCTTGTACCAAGTTTTGTGTCGATCTATTGTCATTAATTTTCACATAATTTTAGTTTGATATTTTAGCTCAGTTTAGAATGATGTATGTAGAGAGCTGAATGTTTCGGAGTTACTAAGAGATCATACGAGTGATTTTTTTTTTTCTTGACGTGAGCTGTAATTTTAATTGCATTGGACAGAAACATAATTTGTGACAATATTATTATGTGTTTTTTCTTCCACTCTTTCTCTTTAATTCTTTCTGATTTTATATATTGTATTCTATTATCCTTGAAAAGGTGATTTCAAACAACTTTTTTGAATTATTCAATCATTTTGAAATGCACCTTCTGTTTTCGAAGATGGGAAAGGAGATTCAATGGTCAGTTTTGTGATGTTTTTTGGTCAATTTTCTTTGAAAAGAAGATCAGTTGTACAATTGTGTCTGTTTGATTGGTCAAAAGTTTCCTTTGTCTTTTATGTGGCATTTGTGATTGGCCAATCGTGCTACAGGCTTGGCCAATCAGAAACCATCTTTTAAAATCTCCCAAACTAAAGTAGGACATGAATGAAACATTCTCATAGATGATGAAAACAATGATAGCCAATATTATTTGAAGATTTAATATTAATTTGAGGTAGAAATCTAGATAAAGAAAGGCTTTTTGAAAGGATATCCATTAGGAAAATACACAATTTTCTTTTGTATTTTGATTTCCAATCAAGCCCAGTGTTTGTATGTGTGATGGTGATACAAAGTAGCCTTGTTCCAAGAGGTAATGGGTTATTTCTGCCACTGGTCAACGCATAAAAATAAAGGTCATGTCAAATAAATGAACAATTAATAAAAACAATTATGAACGCAGAGATTGTATTTTGCAATTAAGTATTTTTTACCATCATTAGCTCAGGCAATGAAGTCTTTTTTCTTGCAACAATTAAGGCTAACTCACATAATCTGTGATCTTTTCCATCACATTTCTTTAAATGCAAAGGCCTGTTTAAACTGGTGAGCATAATTTTTAAATGTGAAATAATACTCTGAATATAATCTGATTATATTTAGATTATCCAGACTGAATTGAACATGGAAAGTCTTTTTTTGTCTTGACATTTTGAATCAGAATGCAGAAGATGGAATGTTGAAGAGGAAAGCAAAACAGATTGCTTGGAAAGCCAGTCAAATGATGTATACACAGCATAGTCAATAAAAGACCCAATGATACAAATCCATATCAACTTTTTACTGTTCTCTTTTATTTCTTTTGTGATCTACATTGTATTTGTTTTCATGTAAAGGGGCTGGAGTATACCTAGTCCAGATTCAGTCCGTTCGTTCTTTTTATCCCCCACACACAGCGCAGTCTCTCCACTGATCGCGCAATCCCCAAATTTCCGTCCACACGAGGTCTAGATTTAGAGGAAGGGCTAGGTCTACTTTCAACGTTGAGGGTGTGTTATTTTATCAGCTGATTGGGTGCGCTAAACGAAAACGGTACAGAGGCTGGACTAGAGTATACCTTGATGTTATTAATATAGATTGAATAGTAGTGGGGAACATGAGTGAAACATATCTCCTGAAAATTTGAGGAAAATCCTATGAGAGGAAGAAGTATGAGTTTTTAAAGATGTAATCGATCAAAAGCAAAATGAAACTGCATAACGTACATACCTTTCCAGAATACCTCTCGCCTGTAACTAATGGTTCAATGATAAAGAGTATACATTTCAATGTAAGCATGTTTAATGATTGGTGGGTGTGTCATAAAAACTTGAATGAAACTGGAAACTTTGGTGTGCATGACATTGAATAGCAATTGACACAACACAAATGTTGGCAATGCTCGAAAGTTCTTGTCATGGATATGGTAGTTCTTATACAATTCCCGCCCCCCCCCCCCCCCCCACTCAGTGTTATTTAGGGTACGCGTATGCTCGTTCCCTCTTTTTGAAAGCACCCCCTATCTGAGGACTGCCAACATTTCCGAACCCCCCTTTCTCGGGCTTTTTACGGGCTTTTCCTGCCTTGGAGACCCCCCTAAATACGGAAAAAATGCACAATGTACCCCCCTTAATTCGGAACAATTTCTCAGGAGTCCAAAGAATTGAGAGAAAAAAAGAAAAACACCCCCTTTTTAAAGAAATCTCTGGGTGAAAAGTCAAATACACCCTTTTTTTTACAATTCTCGGGCCGGACTTAGTCGCACGAAAAGTACCCCTTTACCAGACATTTTGGTAACACACATGCGGTCATTCCGACCCCGGAGTGGGCCCGGGGGCCGGGTACAATTCATGGTAGTTTTTTAGGTGAAACTTCTGGTTTTATAATTATTCACCCATTTTGAAGGTTGTTCAAAGGGGAAGACCCTACAAAATGGCCAAATTATGCATGGGGACTTCTTTAATCTTTCTCTCTCTCTCTGTCTCTTTGAAAAATGGTCAACACTACATGTACTTTTGACAAATCAACCGAAAGCAATTTCATTGGCCTTTTACGTCACCATTTGAATGTGTGAACATTACAAAGATATATTACGTAATCCAAACACGATTCCTCTAGGATCATAATAATAATATTCCGCTTTTATATAGCGCCCTTGCCGCCCTATACGTCCATACAACAATTTGTCTAAGCACTTTACAGATAAAAAAAATATATTATTACCCCAGTTATAGGATTCAGGCTTACCCGCACACAATGTATGCACATTCTCCACTCCCTGGGGAGTATTCAATTTGCCCCCTCCCCCCCCCCCCAAGTTAAAATTCTAACGGTAGTTTCAATCGAGTTAGTAATCCTTAAATTTTTTTAATTTGTTTTGAGTTGTATCGCGATAAATCATGAATGTATGCCCAACTACTACAGTTTCAGTCAAGCTTAGCTGAGACATTTGTGTATGTGGCTGTATGAGTGAGAGTGTGTGTGTGTTGTATGTTTTCTGTGGGCAACACTAAAAAGCACCTCTTGTATTGATTTTGATAAGGTGTCGCTGTTCTGGTTGTTGTTTCTATATTAAAAAGATTACTCTACATCGTACAAATTCAAAAACAAAGAATAAATGGACAAGACACGACTGAGTTTTTATATAAAGAATTTTTATCTCTATTTCGAATACCTTTAAAGCAATTAGAATATAAAAGAAATGCAGTTAACATGCGATTAAAATCAAAACAACTTGCCACTTCTGTTTCCATATTTAGCAAAATATTAGTAGGTAGTACTTTTCAACAAAAACAATAATGAGGAACATAAAAACAAAGATCTAAAACATTTAAATTTTACAGCAGCACAAAAAGATAACAATTTCAATAATAAAGGTGGGTTTCAAATAATATTTTCTTTTTCATTGTGTGGGTTTCTTTTCAGTTGAATTGTAGTTTTCTCAGGCAAGACAGAACAGATCATTTGTAAATGCACATTAGAATACTATCATTTTGTTCCTTTTCATACACAATTGTAATAATATTTCTTATTAAAAAACCCTTGAAATGCTTCTGCATTGAAACAAAGCATGAAGAAATGCTTCTCTTTGTACTGCAAAAAAGAATACGGTATGTCAATTTTAACTTTCAGACTTGGTGAATGGTCTCTTTTTTTCTTTTCTAAATGGATATCTTGTAAGTCTCATTAATTTCGCTATTTAATGTAATATTGTGTGTGTGTATTGGGTTTGTACAGATGTGCATATATTAGATATGATTATTACAGTCTGGGGAATGACCTCTAAACGTCACCATCCGAAAGATGCGACTCAGTTTCAAACCTGCATCCTCGGCTGAATCAGTTTGTAACTTCCATTGTTAGCTAGATTTCAGGCGCACGCCACAACGCCCAATTAACATAGCTTTAAATTGATACCAGGTCAGTATTCAATGCATATTTTTCAGACGTCACTTCAAGTGTTCTCTTAAGTGAGACCATCACACTACAGCTAGATATGTTTCAGCCTCCAGCGCAAATACTTTCTAACATTTGTAAAGAAATGGTTACTGTTCTAGACTGCATATAAAACATTTCGTTTTCAACTGTCACCACACAATCTAACCAGTGGTACAAGTATACAAGTAGAATCTGTGGTCTTTTTTCCTGGGCTGAAAATAATCTAGTCAAAACTTTTTTAGACTGCTAATTTTAGGATTCTCTATCATGGGTCTATTCTCATGGGTTACCAGACTTGTGGGCTGTCGGTCTTTGTGAGCTGTCGCCCTCATAGGCCATTGGTGACTTGGACCATGATAAAAACCTAAGCTTTTCCCTCCTAACAACATTTTGGTCCAGTGATCGTAGGACACCAGGCAGTGTGACTCAGACTGATCACTTAGCTTCAGAAAGTCCACAGGATTGGATGAAAGCTTGCATAACAAACTTAAGGTTGGTAGAAGTTTAAAAACTACATGTTAACATTCAAACACTACAACTATTAAAATGTCTACACCTTTTCTAAACCCACATGGTATCATCCAATACTGACCATTCACCACTTGCACTTTATATTTACTGATTGCTTGCGATTTTCATTATTAAGGCATGTTAAAATTACACAGAATTAAATATCAATTATAGTGCTATTGACAAATAGACAGGAGAAAAATGAAACGTTAAACTTTCACCTCACTAGATCTACTCTTCAAGCTAACTACTACATTAAATAAGTTGAATGTAAAATGGAGATTAATATATAGTTTTACAATTAAACGTTGAGAAACATGTAAAGGAAGTCGTAAAGAAGTCATTTTTGGAAGAGTATTCTGAATATTTTTTACCAGTATAAAAATGAAATGTTGCTTAATTGTTACAACTATTCTGAAAGAAATGTGTATTAATTCATCCACTATCTTATCTTTGTTGTTGTATTTGCAGGCTGAGGATGAGTCTGGCTGAACAAAGGGGTTCATTAGATAAATTGAATAAAGTGCTTTACAAAAGGTTATGACTCAGACACAGCCTCCTACCCTAGTCCCATTAATCTGAAAATGTGTTGGAAAATAACCACTTACTCCTTCTACATCATTGATATCTATTTCATAGGCATTGATAAACATAAACCTTTATGAATACAATAAAAACATCATAACTCATTGTACAAACGCTCTCAACCCACAACCAATACATTTACAAGTACATCCTTTAAATATAGTTAAATTACAAAGTATCAAAACAGTACTAGAATACACATATATCAATTTTCTAATGACATAGATGTATATTGGATTGGATTTTCATGTATCATTAGAATTCTTCCATGAATCATAATACTTAATATCTTTTACAATCAAACCTGCTTTAGTGACCACCTGTCTACAAAGACCACTTTTTTGTTCCCCTTTAAAATGTTTTCTCATTGAAACATGCACTAAAGGAACCTGTCTACAAAGACCACCTGCCTTCAAAGACCACTTTTCTCATCTCCCTTGGGTGGTCACTATCGACAGGTTTTACTATTTATTGATAAGAGATCATCAATTAGAAAATAAATTAATTACAATCATTTTCACAATCTCTAGTATAAAACCAAATACAAATCATGCTTCATCAACCTCAAACGATGTGATAGTTTATCTCACTGTTTTGTCTTTACAAGTGTCACTGTTTATTGGTAAGAGATCATCAATTAGAAATTAATTCATTACAACCAGAAGGGAGCTAACAATGCATGTATTAACATCCTCCTGGCTCTCAGCAGAAGAAACCAACATTTCAGACTTCTACAGTACTTTATTAATGACAAACACTTTTTGCAAATTAAGGATATCAATTATTAAATATTAAATAATTATAAAAGCCATACAAACTTTGGCAATTTTGTCATGAGATCAAGGCTGAAGACAGTTTGAAAACAATCTGAAAACAAAATGCAGGCAGAGATTCGGTGATATCTTTAAAAAAGAATACATGTACAAAACATTAAACATAAGACATAAAATACCAGACAGAAATCAAATAGGCATACATAATAATATTTTTCCAGTAGATTATATAATAGAAGCTCAATTTGTATTTACAAAACATGCATGCACATGCCATAATAGGATGCCTGATATCAAATTTCATGAATGCTGTTTGATAAAAAGTTCTAGCTATACAACTTTCATTTTGCTCAATTCATCCTTTAAAAGCATCATTTAACAATGTTAAATCTGAGATGCATAGCCCTACGTGTTATCAATGTCTGTGATATGATTTAATATTGAAGCCCTAAAATAATTGCGCTTCAAAATGATCAAGAAGTGCCTCAAAAAAGTATAAATCTTTGAGTGAGCGGTTTTACCATACTCGTTTTCCCCAATCGACTGTAGTGTTATGAAAACTGTTAGGAAAACGCAAAATTTGGTTTTGCTTTCCAATCATAAATATCTTGATAATCAGACAGACGATCGGCTTGTAAAAGTCATGGGGTTCTTGACTGACCTAAAGGTTTATAATTATCATTGCAGCATGAGCTAAATCCAGGATTTTGTTTCAGAATCTGAGACAAAGTTACCGGATCCCTTTAAAGAACTATGAAAATGTTCCATTTAAAATGCTATTCCTACACAATTGAGTTTGAACTGACCTGATGACAATGTTGCTTTTACTGTGAATAGCAATTACAAAAGTCAGGAGAAATTTCACAGATTTATATTGAATCTACTTAAATGAGTTTCTTTCTTAGAATCTGAGCAATGGAACTAGACACCTTCAGTCCTGGTTTCCAAATTGAGTACATGTAAATGTATAATACATTAGAAGTGTTTTTCTGCATTCTAATTGGCCATTTGAAAATACATGTACATGTACATGAATATACCAAACTAGTAATAATTGTTATAATAGGAATATTTCTTTCGGTTTAAACTCAAAGCGACAAATAAAAGCTGTATAGCTAGTACTCATGCTCACTATTCATAGAATTTGAATTCAGGCTCCTTTTTACATCAAAATATCACAATCTAGTTTGCAAAACCTCTTAGAAAAAACAAACCCAGTACAAATATATACACTAATCTTAATGCTCTTAACAGTCAAATCATTTCCTGTATGTATATAATTCATGACATTATTCAAAATTGAATTTTCAAAATCAGAACCCTTTCCAACCTCAAATTTCAGATTTTCACGTTGAAAACGCATTTAAATAAATTTCTTTCCTCCAATACTAACTGTAGGTACTAAAAGCTCGATGAACAATGATTAAAAGATAATGCTCTAAAAAAGGTACCCCTTCTTACTGTACATATATGTCTTTCTGAACAGATCCAAGATTCCCCATTGCAATGGGGCTACTAAGGCATAAATAAAATGAGAGAATATAAACACCAAGAGATCTATACCTGCGCAATGAAAAGGCAAAGCTTTGTAAACTCTAGAAATATAGATTTAAAGAAAAATCACCGCAAAATTAGTACAAACTATGTAGATAAAACCATGCATGTAGGAACAAATTAGGTCAAATTATCCACGTAATGTAGGCTGTTTACAGCACCTACAAAATGGTTGTTTACTATGATATTAAACTGTAGCTCGTAGCAAACCCTATTGCTAGGTACCTTACCTAAATGTACCAAATTTAGTACTTTCTTTATTGGTAATTTCATATTCCTAAAAGTTAACATCATCATATTTGATTTTAACAAAATCAATATTATTCATGCATTAATTCCTCCATTGTAATGCTGCTTATCAACTTTATTTTTGTCTTGCACAAAATCTCAGGCATTGATTAACAACTACTGAATGTTATTTAAACATATTTATGGCCTAATACACCCTGTATTTGTTTAACACTCTAATAGCATTTCTCTCAGTGTTGAAAATTATTAATGCTGATGATTCTTTGCAAAATTTCAATTTGAACATACATGTAAAAGATTGGTTATTATTAATAAAAATTACAAATATTGATACAGAATGTTATAAAGATATTGATCAGTAGTCTTCAAATACAGACCAGGATCAATCAACATCTTTCATCCCCCTTTTGCTCTTGTTTTTTTTTTGGGGGGGGGGGGGGTTCCATGCTACTATCCAATTTTATTTAGATACATGCTCCAAATATCATTTTGTAAGGAGACTGTTAAGTTTTCTAAGCTTATACGGTATATATTTCAAGCTCAGTATGTGATAGGTTTACATTAGAATAAAAACCATGCATTAAAAGAGTGGAGGAAAAAAATATAGCACCATTCACAATAGAGCCTAAAAATCTAGCCATGACCAGAGAGACTCATATCAAATGCATCATACTGGACAAAAAACACAAACAAATCCTTCTTGGGGCACTGTGGTTTAGAGGTTGTGATTCTTAGTTTGATTCAATGGGTCCTGGGTTCAAACCCCGCCCAAGCACTTATAACCAAGTAATTGGTCACACAAACATTGTTGAAATTGTTGAAAAAATGTTAAATTGGTCGCACAAATATTCTTGAAAGATAGCAATCCTTGTCTGAGCCTATATTTTACATGTGAGCAAACCAAATATCCATGTTGAATGACATTGGACAAATAAATACATTGAATAAACTAATATCATTTTAAAAAAGTGAGTTGCAAATAGATATTGAAGAGGACAAACGGCTGTGCCCCTCATATTCTTAAATTTAGTTCACAATTTCTCTTCCCATTTTCATTTTTGATGAGTACATCAGAAAGCATGCACAAACATGTGGGATCCCTTGATGATTAGCATAATTAGCATAATATATGCAAATGTATGCATATATTGTAATGAGTTGTTTCATACTGATCAGTAGGGTTCCTGTTCTTCATAGCGTAGATGGCAGTAGAGACACATGGAGAAGATGAGACCCATGATCTGAAACAAGGACGTAAGTCATATAATTATTGCAACGAAAATTATAAAAATAATAATACTGAGTTCTTGTACATCACTCAAATCTGTCAAACTTGACACTTCTTGTTTCAATTGGGCATATAAAAGACATATTGACTGCTTTCATATTCAAGGCCTGGTTGTTTTAATTTATAGGCTCTCGGGAATGTGCGCACATCCCTTGAGCTTATAATACAGCCAGGCCTCTCATAGCAGTCGTTATATCTTTACTAATGACTGAATTCTCAATTTAAATCCTGGAACAAGATTACCCCTAAACCAAACCAGAGGTTAAGCGTCTGAATGTAGAACAAAAGAGCGTGGGTTGAATACAACAAAGGCGGATAACTGAAGCCTGCATTGAGTGTGCATGTGCCCCTCCCATATTTACGTTACAAAACACTCAGTCCCCCAGATGGAATGGTAAATGTAGGTCCTGTGTAAAGGAGATTAACCAATTTTGCAAGTTTAAAACCTACTGCAATATTTGAATAAGAGCAGGGGGGAACCCTGATGTAGTGGTCCACCTACACATCGTAAATCAGCTATATGTCGGGAGGAGAGAACCGAGGGTCACAATGGTTCAGTTTGCTTTTCGCCTCCTAAGCACAGGGCCCGTATTCAATTCAATACTTAAGTTTGAAATATGAGTACCAGTATTTTACTTTGTTTTCGGGTTAGATAAAATACTAGCCAATTTTGGAATTCAGTTCAAACTTTGGGCTAAGCATTTTACCCTAAATTTAAGACAGCTCCCAACCAGACTTGAGCCAATTATTTGGAGGCCTTGATTGGCAGGCATATGGTCTTCTAACGCAGTATCAATAACCTGCGCACAATTATATTAACACGCATTTATTGCGACACGTTCATTATGCATTACTTTTGATTGACCGTGTGATGTCACAATCAGTAAGTATTAGATTTTTTTTAAGGTCAAAAGCCGATTTGAATTCGAGATAAGTAAAGTTCTTAGCTTGGCAATTTACTTATTAAATTTCTTACTCATTTTAAGTATTGAATTGAATACCTGCCCTGGTGACGCCAATACTTAACAATTATACCAAACTAGATGGAACTTCGACTGCGCGCAGTCGAAATGATGCCTCCGTCATAGAGCAATTTTACAAACCAAAACAGAAGAAATTGTTCAAATTCAAGTTCAATTGTAATCCATTAACAGGTTCTCAGAATATCGTGATTACAAGCAATTTCTCATATACATATATGACCCTTTGATCTTTGACCACATGACCCTAACATCTACTCAGTTCATTGGCTCTGCAAGATGTTCCGAGTTAAATAGTAATCCATCTGTCAGTTCTAATGAGAATGCGTTCACAAGCTATTTTTGCATACATAATGAGCCCATGACCTTTGACCTTTGACCTCATGACCCAAGAATCTACTCAGTTCATTGGCTCTGCAAGATACATACATGATCTAAGTTTGGGAGGAATCCAACAATCTGTTCTAATGATAATGCGATCACAAGCTATTTTTGCATGCATAATGAGCCGCATGACCTTTGACCTAGACCTCATGACCCCAAAATTTAATCAGTTCATCGGCTCTGCAAATAACATACATGACCTAAGTTTGGCAGGAATCCATCAATCGGTTCTTGAGATAACGCGATCACGAGCTGTTTCAGCATACATAATGAGCCCTGTGACCTTTGACCTTTGACCTCGTGACCCCAAAATCTACTCAGTTCATCGTCTCTGCAAGATACATACATGACCTAAGTTTGGCAGGAATCCATCAATCGGTTCTTCAGATAACGCGATCACGAGCTGTTTTTGCATACATAATGAGCCCTGTGACCTTTGACCTTTAACCTCGTGACCCCAAAATCTAATCAGTTCATCGGCTCTGCAAGATACATACATGACCAAAGTTTGGCAGGAATCCATCAATCGGTTCTTCAGATAACGCGATCACGAGCTGTTTTTGCATACATAATGAGCCCTGTGACCTTTGACCTTTAACCTCGTGACCCCAAAATCTAATCAGTTCATCGGCTCTGCAAGATACATACATGACCAAAGTTTGGCAGGAATCCATCAATCGGTTCTTCAGATAACGCGATCACGAGAACGGGACGTACGGACGGACGGACAACCCGAAAACATAATGCCTCCGGCTACTTCGTAACGGAGGCATAAAAAACTTTGTTCAGCTTTAAACATTTGTTGTTGTTGTTGAAATCTTACCTCTGCCCCAGCTATAGCCAAGCTCACAGCACCTATGATGATGAGATGATCTTCTACTATCAGCGACAGGCCAACTACACAACCCTGTAAGACAAAGGTCAAAGGTCAGATTAGTGCTTACAATATATAACCACTCCTCCAAAAGACCAGTTCATGGTTAAATGACCCCAAATATCCACAGATCTTCAAAACGTGAAGAGGTCCCACTTTATACATTTTGAAATAATCACTCCTACAGTGTACCGGTGTGTTAGCTCAGTCAGTAGAGCATCCGCCTCACAACCAGGAGGTCGTGGGTTCGAACCCCGGCCACATCATACCAAAAGACGTTAAAAGACGGGAGTTGTTGCTACCTTGTTTGGCGTTCAACAATAAGGGATAGAGCAACGTCGATCTGGCGCTGCTCAGTGGCTGCTGGGCTCGCAATCAATTGGGCAAAATGAATTTCCATTTTCGGTTTAACTTAATTATTATTATTATTATTACAGCGATGGAGGTGCTAAAGTAGCCTTTGTTTCCGCTTTTAAAAAGAACACTATCACCTGTGCATCATGGAGTGCACTGCTTGTGCATAAATGAATAACGATTACATAACTTTAATTTGTCTCTGTGTATTTTACAATTTGTTCTGCAATGACCTTTATCTGCTCATGCTCAGACTGCAACTGTGAACTAGCTTATACTGGTCAAATCAGTTATTATTATTTTCATTACGAGTGACAGGCCGAATCCACAACCCTGTAAGACAAAGGTCAATACAATAACTCCTCCGAAACGGGTCAAATCAGTTTCATCAGACCCATCTCTTGACTTAGTTGATGGTCATATTCAATAGTAAAGAGCTGTATGTCTTAAAGCAGTTTAACCCGTTTTGCAATATACCGAGTTACATGCACTAACATCTTCCTGCTTTAGAACAGTCCCGATCATAGACATGTGTGTCATTTTTTATACAGTTTTATATTCTATAGTCCTACCTATAGACATGTGCCATTTTTGTATACAGTTTTATATTCTGTAGTCCCAATCATAGACATTTGTGTCATCTTATTAAAACAATTTTCTATTCTGTAGTCCCACCTATAGACTTACCTGGTGGTAAATATTTGATGGATGTGTTCTGACTGAGCAGTATGGGCTGTAGGTCTTACAGCAGCTAGCCGGGACGCTGCGATTACCAGCGTTACCGTTCTGCTTCCATTCACTCTTCTCCCAGTCCTCAAAGCTAGCTGCACCACAGCAGTTGAACTGAACAATTGAAAAAGAAAAAAAATCTTAAGATGCGACAAAGAGACTGAGGAGAAAGAAAGATTCTGAATTATTGCTAATTCAGTATTCACATATCTGCAAAGTGACGTTTCTGCATTGTGGAAAATACACAAGGTGAATTTGATTCTGTGAAGTAATCTTTAGTTTAAATCTTATCAATTTGATATCAAAAGATGCATAAGCCTCCAGGCGAGTCATGAAAGCTCACGATGATGACAAACAATATCTTCAAACATATTGCGGCACGCTGCGAGGGGGCTTGGGTTCTGCCCCCAGACCGGTATAGGGTGAACGCAAGCATTGCATATATTTACACTGAAAACCTATAACATTGAATGTACAGTGGAAAACCTGTCAAAAAATATACTCACACTCGTCTGTAATTCATCTACCGTAACAGTGTAGGCTTCATTACCAGTCACTCCGTAGTTCTTCGTCATTGAACTGTTCATGCACTTTACAAGCTCATCTTGAAGCTACATGGATTGAAGAAAGAAAAAAAATGAAGGAAAAACAAATAAGAAGGAAAAATCTCATCATAATTTTGGACAAATACCACAGCAGTAATCCTGTATTTTCCAACTACTTTCTATTCATGGAACCACCAAATCTTTATTTTTCACAATCAACAAGTAAGCTGTTTGCTATCACTTTTAATCAAAGTAATTTTCTCTTTATCTAAGAATTCAATGAAAATATCAGATGACCAGAAGTGAATCTTAAATATTTGAATTCATCTTTCAAATTTTGAGACATTTACAGAAAAGCAAAATTTCAATACTCATCACTTGCATACTGCACAGAATACGGTAAAGCTAGAAACTTTCACAAATAACAAATTCCATTTATTGATAATGATGGAAATTATAGCAAAAAGCTTTCACAAGATGCCTAAAGCTAATGGTGAAACTCAAGCGATTTGATGTGGGAAAACTTCGTGATTCTGGACCATTCACAAACCCATCTTGGATGCCTAAGTTCTGGAATTTCAATATCCCATGAAATAGTAAATCCTGACTCATTTCAATTTTTCAGGGCTATCATTTAACTTTGATTTCCAATTTATTAAAGAGCTTTGCTTGCTGATTTTAAGCTGATATTGTAATGAAGTACAGAATAAATAAAATAATATAAAATATCATTTTTGATATGACATACCTCTCCTCTGTAATAATACACAAAGACACCGACAGCTAGCTCTACCAGGCACAGAAGAAGGAGCAAAGTGAAGTACTGGAGTAAGAAAAAAAAATCAAAATATAATTTAAACATAATGAATAGAATGACAGAACCAACAATCATAAGAAATATGTACTTGGTACTAAGAAATTGAAGAATACTTTAATAAACAAAAACCGATATATTAAAGCTTTGCATTCATTGGAGCAAATGTTATATATTTTTGCTCATTTTTCATTTTGCACCTTCCCTTTTAATATACATGTATGTATGCCACCTTAGGCCATGTAAAATTGATTTCATGTTGATCGTCCCCGCCCGCTTCCTTTTTGGGGGCCGCCTCCTATTTTTTGTTATTTGTTATTTATTTATTTATTTATTTTTTTGAATTGTTTTTTTTTTTTTTTTTTTTTGAAAGAAAAAAAACATGAAAAACACTGCTAAAATGGCTCTATTTCTGGTTTTAAAAAAAAAAAAATTGTCGGCGGCCATCTTGAAAAAAAATAGCCTCGACTGTCAGGGAAAATGTACCGAGCGGCCATTTTGAGCGGCCATTTTGAAAAATATCAAATATCAAATAACATGGTACACCCTCCTCCTCTTTTTCAAAAAATCCGGACGATCAACATGTAATCAATTTTACATGGCCTTATTTGTGGATTTTGAAAGTTGTTGATTTGAATATAGGGTCCCTGGGGAGAACAGTATTTTGTTTACTGATTGGGCCCATCCTAATTACAGTATACAAAACTTAAATCAAAACCAAATTCCTTTTTTTCCCCACTCATTTCATTTTGTGGATGCAAAGTGTACTAAGGCTAAAAGTCATGTACTGTACATGTACATGTACATGTCCTAGCCTCTGATATACTGTGCCTTGCCTGCAGTGCAAATTATAAACTATGAGATAGAAAAGTGAAACAATCGTTTCAGCCACCCATCAAAATAAATGATGACTTTATTGCCAGTTTCACTTCCGATATAGACATGTACAGTACATACATGTACATGTACATGTACATGCACTTAATAGTATACATAATATGTACATACATGTACACTGTATGGTGTGTGAAGTGAAGATCTGATTGTTTTATACTCCTTCTTTCATATTAGTGTTTTTTTTTTTATTTACTGCTACTTTTCCTAATTAATCAAAGACAATTTGTTCACAATCTAAGACTGTGTCATAGTCGAGTGGTCTAAACACTTGACTGATGACTTTAATGCCATTTTCACTTCCACTATTAAAGACATGACTTGTATACATGTACATGCACTTATTATACATACATGTGCGAACTTTTGTAAGCAAACAGACATATCCTTACCACCAACAGGCAACCTTTGACCTCTTGCACAGCACCATAGCAACCAGTGATGACAACGATGATGACCACACCCCCTGAGATGATGAGGACATACGTAGCGATGATGTAAGCGTGTGAGCAGAGAACCTCTGTGTAGTCAAACTTTGAGATGACCGTCCAGATTCCAACTCCTAATACACCAGCTCCACCAAGCTGTAGAGGAGAAATCAAATAATTTGATCAAAATGCAATGAAATATATACAGAATATACAGGTACATGTACATGTATATTGTCCCCTACATGTACATACATGTACATGTTAGCCATAAAAATATTCAAGATTGAAGACTGGAGTGAAGGGTTCAATAATAACAGGAAACCTTAGGTGTCTTGACCCTAACATTTCAAAATCTAATCGGAGGTTGTAAAATACAAACAGACCCCCAAAATATCACCCCAGATCACATTTGAAAAAAATAATTTTAAATGGAACTGTTTACCAACTACTAGTATTCGTCTTCACCTGTAAAATACATGTACCACTTTTATTATATTCTCTGTGATTAAAGCTTGAAAAAATACCAAATCACAGGCTACACCTATAATTAACATAGAGAATAGAGAGGCATTGCGTCATGAAGAAAAATCATCGTGCACATTTTCTTTTTTACTGAAAATCAAGCTGCATCATAATTGTAAGAGCTAGGACCTTTCTTGATACTGTACAGTGTACAAAGTACATGTACTGTATGTAGACTGTAGGACAAACAACACATCCCAAGAAGACTGATCACTTCCAATATTCCTACTGGTACTACATGTATACTCTAGCTTCCAAGTATCCTCTTCATATTGTACTCGTACATGCAGGCTACTGTGCCTGTATTGAAGGGTATGGAAGAAGATCGCTCGTGGGGGTTTAGACCCAGCTGATTGACAGCAGGGAGCTTATATCATATTCCAATCTCAGGGGTTATCCTCCATCTAATAGGTCCATGGTTATTATTAAGATGATTCCAGGCACCAGCAAAGAAAAACAAGTTTGGTATGAGTGAAGACAACCTCAGTAATAGGCACTTTTAGATTTGCACGTCGACATAGTGGACTGCTACTGTACAGTGCCTTAAAAGGACGTCACACGTAGCAGTCCACTATGTCGACATGCAAATCTAAAAGTGCCTAGTATGAGGCTCTACATATGTATAGTCCAACACTGGAAGTCAGAATGGACGATAAGATGGGGGACGGAATGGGGTTGCATTGAGAGGTATCATAATAATAATAATAATATCGGATATTCATATAGCGCACATATCCACCATGCAAGGTGCTCAAGGCACTCTGAATATTACCCTGCTCTGCTAGTCTGCTAGGCTGCCAATTTCGGCGCTCACAGCATTCAAAGAATTCCTTCCTACTGGTACCCATTTAACACCTGGGTGGAGAGTGGCAAATGTAGATTAATATCTTGCCAAAGGACATTAGTGCCGTGGCGGGACTCGAACCACGGACACTGTGATCCACAGTTCAACCAGGGCTTGTAATAAATGGATTCCGCATCTAAGAGGGCCCTTTGAAGCAGTCCGTTGCACCGAGAGTCTTTTTTCCCCCTATCATAATCCCGTTAATCCCCCACCCGGACCGCACAGCTCGTAAATCTCACTCCCGAAACTGAGTGACATAGGGCTCGCGAAATGCATTGTTGGAAATACACATCGGCTGCTATCGACAAAAATGGCGGCGTACAGTAGGGAAGAGTATTTGGTAGGCGACGATTTAGACTTTCTGACTGATTTTGAGGAAGATTTTCTTGAGCCTGGTGTATGGGAAGTTGGAGACCAATACAAGTTATGCACGTGTGAAATTCCATCAACGGAAAATCTTATTCGTTGCAGCGAACCAGAATGTACGGTTAAATGGTTTCATCGTGAATGCGTAGGCCGCTCCATGTAAATAGGCAGCATTTGAATACATGAATAGTCAATACACTCACAACATACAGTACAAATGCACATAATCATCCCGATGCGGTTGATCGGCAAGTTTGACAGTAGACTCACAATTTTAATTTTTAAATTATTCTTTCTAACATCAGAAAGTTGAACAAATTGTATTTTAATGCTCTTTAGGTGTCATCAATCGTCACTATAGTACTGCCTTTGAATGAAATCAGTTGAGTTTTGTACAGTGGTGTTTGAAATGTTGAGAATCAATAGCACAACTTTCAATACACGGCCAGGGTAGAAATGCAGCTATGTGTGTTTCCACCAACAACATCCAGCATGTACAGCCCAGCGAGCACGGCGGCTTTCGCGTCGCCGGCCCGTACTCGGGGTGAAAAGTGGTGATGAATTGACAACTTCTAACCCTCATTAAACCAAATGCGCAATTATACAACACAGTTTCATTTAGTTATTTTAAGAGATAAACTTATGGACTACCTTCCTAGCTATGTAAAAATTTCGGAAACTTTCGGAAAATGTCAATAATTAGAAGAGAACGTGATGATGATGAGAAACTTGCATTCACTCTAACTCACGATTTCCTTGGTCGATTTCGCTGGTTCAGATGGCTACGTCTTCAGAAGAGTTATCCGAGCACAGCGAAAGCATTTGATAACCAATAGCAGGTTGCCTTGTGCCATAAGTTGTCGATTTTGTATTTTTGTCTGTTATAGCTATATACATCTTCAATGAGTATGACGTCATTTTCTCGGTGACTCGCATGGCTTCAAAGCCTTTTTTTTACGACCAAGTGTTTGAAGAGCTTAGGGAAGCAGGCCGCGTTGCGTAACACTTCGTAACATTTGGATCGCCAGAGGGCATCTGTGGTCTGATAAGGGCGGCTGTTGATGGATTTGATGGCTGAAGAGGGTTACATTACTTGTTGTTAAGCCAAGTTAATCTTGAATATCTTTCCCTCGGGAAATTCTTTCGAGACGGAATCTCCATTTAAAGTCTCACCTCCCTGGTTCAACTACTTATCCACTAGAATAAGGGCCAAATTTGAAGAGGAGAAAGAAAAGAGAGGGAAGGAAGGAACAAAAAAAAAGAGAAGGGGATAAAAAAAAATCATTCAGAGGAGGAAACGAGGAGGAAAGGGAGCAACAAATGTACTATGTAACAATTGACCGGTTTATCAACATTTAATTTCATGCCTACTGAAGTTGTTCTCGACAGCAAGAGGGGGGTTGCCCGACATAGCAAGACTGGATTCCACATTGCACTTCATTCATCAATGTCAAGTTATTCCCTCTTTAACTGTCACTGCATGTACTGTAGGCCCCATGCAAGGAAAGAAACATCCATGCAATAGTAACCTGGTCTATTGCTATGGGAGGGGATTCATATGGAGGCTAGCTACTGGTACTTTTATTGTTGTTAGGGTGATGAGAGAAAACCATTCCAAGAAAGAAAATGGGCCATTCCATTGTAACTCGCGTTACACTTAATGGGTACATTGACACGATAATGTGCCTATATCTTTAGAACTGCTAGGATCTACAAGATACTTTTTTCAAACATGGACAGGGTAGATATAGAACAACTGAATGAAACAAAAAAGAAAATTGAAGAACAAACATTTTTAGATTCTTGGATTATTGAATTTCGGTAACTCGCGTTACAAAAAAAGGACATGGTCAATTCCAGGAGACCCTCTTTTCTCCTCATACTAGACAATCTTGACAAAATCTTTCCTACTTTAATTTGATAGTAGGTTGTGACTTACTAGTATAAGATCACAATATTAAAGATAAGAAACAATGGACTAGTAAAATGCAGGAAGCAAATATGTTGGTAACTCACGTTACGGTAACTCGCGTTACATTTTGTCCGGAGGCCATTTTCACCCCTATGTAATAGATTAAATACCACAGGACCCCTTAGAATATGGAAATAAATTCATCTTTTTCCATTTAGCGAAATTTTCAGGAAAAAATATTACAAGAATCCTGTGTAATCTGCAATAAATTGGTTTTTTTTCCAGCTACAGTCCCACATGTACGTTTTTGATGATAGTTTGAGATCTTAGGAAATCAACAAAAATGAAAAAAAAATTGTATTGAATTTGAAAGGCCCTAATGTTTTATGAACATCCATGGCATAAGGTTAGTGATAAATCAAAGAATTAACATAAGAGGTACATTTCTTTTTTTGATGTCATGTCCTTCTTCTCATGGAATGGCCCAAATAAGGAAGAGATTTTCAAATAAATGTAGGTAAGGAAGACAAGGAGATAGAGGAGGTGATTGAGAATGGGAAAAAGAGAAAGGAGAGCAAATATTAATGTAGATGTACACTGTACAGACAGTTAACAACTAAATTATTCATACCCCTTGAAAATTAGATGTTTTTTGTGTTTTTCATACCTCAAGAATGAAAGATGAAAGCTTTAATATGTCACATGCTCAAGAAACATAAACCAGGACAAATCATTTGTTCACATATTTCAACAATCACAAAACTTTGTAAGGGTATGGATAATTTAGTTGTTTATAACTGTACATGTACAGGTGTACATAACTACACCATACAGTACATCAAGACATCATGTTGTTTCAGTACTGAAGCTGATACACCTATTAAGGTATTTCCCATTATTATCATAATTCATATTTTGCCTTGCACTTGCATCAGACGCAGCTGTCCTAAGAATAGACTCTCCTCCGTTCTTTCCCTGCTGAGATAACAAGACTGATGTTGACACCTGATTTGGGCAGGCAGTCAGCTATCCATGGTATGCTGGCTGGCTGGTCAACTAACTAGTCTTCAATAACAGACCCAATTAACATGGACTTGAGCATCATTTCACTTTCCATACATTAGGCCAACAGTTGAGCGTCCTACCTTTTTGAAAAATAGGAAGGAGGCCCTTTTTTTTCTTTCAAAATGGCCGCTCAAAATGGCCGCTCAAAATGGCCGCTCGGTACATTTTCCCTGACAGTCGGGTTATTTTTCAAGATGGACGCCAGCATTTTTTTTTTTTTTTAAATCAGAAATAGATCCATTTTAGCATATTAGAAAAAAGAAAGAAAAAAAAGGAGGCGGCCCCCAAAAAGGAAGCAGGTGGGGACACTAACATGTATATTTTTTTCATGGCCTAATCCAGCGTACATGTATAATTTATATGAAGTACTGCAACTGCTTGATAGCCTGACAATGTGCCTCAGAAGAAAAAAATTATCTCATTTACAGAAAACAAATGTCTTGTTTACTGAAAAAAAAATCTAGATTTTTTTTCTTTTTAAAGCATTTGTCCAAAGATTTCCGGAGACCAGATTCTGGATGTTTTTAAAATTAAATCTTTTACCCTTTATTTATAAGTATTTGCCAGCACCCTGACCCACCTGTACAGCTGTGTATTCCATCTTTCCTCACAAATTCACTTTCTCATTGCATGTGTAATTGTGTATAACTGCAGCAAGCGTGTGATTGGATGTGAATGTAAACTTAGCTTTTTATAATTTATAACACTATAGGCAGTGGAAAAGACTTCCCAATAACCTCCGCCTCCCCCCCCCCCCCATAATTAATCATAACACTGCTGTGCTGCAAGACTACATACGTACAGTATGTACATTATGATTGGTGTTGTGATATCATATCATACACATTATATGCACGGAGCAAAGGGGAAAAGAGATGTGCTGTGCAGTGTAAGCTATAGCGAAGGCCACATAATGAAGAAATTTGATTTAGCCTGGCTAACCTCCTAATAATTACACTAATTTAATAATTTTTTGGATGAGGTACATTGTACATGTACATGTACATGTACAACTACAAGTAGAGGCCTATTATAAAGAAAAGATACTTAGAAGATCACCATGAATGTAACGTTTTTACGAGAGATTTGGGCATGTCTGCTCATAGTATTTAAAACACAAATAGTGGCCTCAAGCCAAAACCTCTATGAATTTTTGCTTGCAATATTTGACATTCCAGCTTTCCTTCATATGACCCCCTCCTCTTTCAATCACTACCATGTACTACATGTACATATAGTCTACAGGTAAATGTAGTTAAAATGCACATTTTCATTTCGAGTTTTGACACGGTCCCCCTTCCCCCCCCCCCCCCCAAAAAAAAAAAAAATAATAATAATAATAATAATAATAATTTTTAAAAATATGGGTATTGGTTCATGAAACATTCATTTAAGTTCACCGACATCCCATTGAAATGCGTGCTAAATGCATTTCAGTGGATTGTCGGCGAACTTGTACTTTATAATACGACTACGGACGACACAACCGCAGTATTCGTGCGTGCAACATACAGTGTACGAGGAAACCGAAGCATGAGAAGAACTTTGGTCTGTTAAGCGAACGCTAGCCCGCACTGATGACCATTATAATCAAGTCCATTCGTTTACGTGCAGTTGTCCAAAAGAAGTCGTAGATGGCCCATAGTGCTGTGTCCCCACTAATCAAAAAATAAAAGAAAGAAAGGACTGTCTCCGGTTCAGCGATGAGGGTGTATTATAACCTCAGCTGATTGGGCGCGCAGCACAAGACAGTCCAGGCAGTGGACTATAAACTGTGGATACACTGAAATGCTGGCGCTGTGAGTTGCAGTATAGTCAGACCCTATAGAACTGACAAGGTGTTTGTGAATACAGACTACTACTCTACCAGTACGGAAGACTCCAATACATTATTACAGAACACAAGCCCATGACATTTACAGGCTCACACACTCATTGCATTACAATGCTTTGTCCTGAGATGACCCACTCTGCCATGCCCTGGCCTGGCCGGTGGACCAGTCATCCACTCATTAACAACAATGACTCATGCTCTGCCAATATAATAACCTTGGCTTCAGATTTCAGGTTTCATTTCATTGATATGATTAGGGCCTCTTGGTATTTGCAGTGATTCATATTGGACAATGTAGGCCTAATATACATGTACATATATTGTACATGTACAACCTTCTGTACATTACCATATTTGCCGCAGCGCCGCATGTACATGTAGGCCGCACCCCCACAACTTTGACATTTCATAGAGGGAAAAAAAGACACACAAAAAAACAGACCAAACAAAATAATCATAATTTTCTTGAAGAACACTATTTTTTTCTACAAACTGATATACCAAATTCATCAATATTCTTATAAAATTTACAGGAAAAAAACTACCGGTAAGTTTACCTCAAAAGTGATAAGTGATAAGGGGGGAAATTGAGAATATATTTACGTACCGTAAAAGGACACATTTTCCTTGCATGTAAATTCTGAATTTGAGAAATATTTGTTACCACATCTTGCTAAGTTAAAGGGACTCTATAACATAGTTCAGATGAGAAAAAATGCTGCTTTAGTCAAGGTAGTGCTAGATGAACAATTAATGATAATCTGAAAGATTAGCTTCAACGCCCTTCTAACAGACGGCATGTTCAAGTTGATGAAAAGGAAGACTTACCAGGAGGAAGAAATTGAAGATGAAGAGAACATACTTCAGCAGTGAGATCCCACAACAGGGCTCCTTGTCATACTTTGACCCCATGACACTCCACAGGTCAAGTCAAGGGTTAAAGGTCAAATCTGGAGGGGGTGGAGAAATAAAGGAAAATAAGCATCAGTGGTGTCAGGGTGTGAAAGGAAGTACTTTCTTCATAATTTGATGAAAGGCGTAGTTCCAAACACATGTAGGGGAACGTATACAATGAATATGTACCCCCATGCTTGGTAACTCCTGTTCATAACAGTCCTATAAATAATACATGTACTGTACTAGCGCAGGACTACTGGATAGTGGAAACCTTTACATGCAAAATATAGGACACTGAATAATGAAAGCATTTTTTTTTTCTTAAACAAAAGGAAACAAAACAAAATAAAATACAAAAACTAATTGAAAGTTGCTATAATTTATAACTGAATAAATGCACACTCTATCAATACAGTTACAAAAAAAAAATTGTCACCATAAAAATAAAAAAGTAATTGAATATCCATGTTTTATGAACAAGATGTACAACCACTGTCAGCCAGCAAAACAGTAACAAACTTTGACTAGAAATGCAATCGTGTCACAACGATGTGCGTGCAATGACGCCATGTTTCTACGTGTCAAACGAAAGAGCTTCTCCCGGATTATCCAGAGCAATTTGTACAAAGTCTATAGCTTCTGTGATATTGGAGATAGGTAGGGCGAAAGAAAGGCCTCAACAGTGACCTTGATGGGATGGTAGTGACTATGCCTACGAAGGTTGAAAGAAATTGGGATAGGGAAAAGAACCTGGAAAGGGCTCGCAAGCACTGCGTGCAAAAACCAATGGGATTTGGTGCATGTTCGTCATTGCAATCAACATCGTTCTGGGGGCCAAAAGCGTGAACCCGATATGCCCCATAGACAATGCGTGTAATGCATGGGCGGAAAACGTATAGGATCTGTATTATGACCGGAGTTCAATTGTTTTTTCTCTCTTTACGTCTCTTTATGGGCCATATTTGGTATCATTAGAAAGAGAATTTCATGGTTATTTCAAACTACTCTCTTTTTTCTATGATAATCCTATCGAAACACGTGATGTAAAATGCGAAGGTCGTCATTGCAATAACAAAGTAGTGAGAGTACTATTAGTTTTTAGTATACATCAATTGAACAATCAGCCACAGATACCCTAGTACAAGACAAGTACATAAGATATTCAACAATTAACAACTACATGTAATGAGTTTTTAAGGATGAGATTAATCTGGAACTGCATGTACTGTACATGTCAAATTTAGTTTTGATCAGGAGTAACCCTTGAATAGTTTGTTTTGTCTTTGTTTTACCCTGCTTCAATCAATGGTTATACATACATGTACTGTAGGGTCTAATACTAACAATCATGTTTCAATTGTGAAAAGGAATACCAGTTGGTCAGTAGTAGGCCTTCATATTTCAGCAAGTTGGACTAAAGGCTGGTAAACCCATTCTAACTCTCTAAGGGGAATTCAGTTTAAAATTAGATGGATATATCATCAGCCCACATTGCTACATTCTGTATGCAATGGGGGCAGGGTACACACATACATGTACATGTACATCTAGTCTGCATGCGCAGACTCTAGTTCAACACTTTACTGCATATCCGAAAGCCTTGGGAAGAGCCTACATAATATGTAGATGTAGTTCAGGTCTCTGGCTGTGTCAAATAAGCAGCTAAAGCATGTACATTGTATACATGTGGAGCATATGCAGTATGTTATCAGCATGGCTTGTTGAAAGTACATACTGTACAGTACATACTGTACCTGTACTTGTTGTTGTTGTTGTTGTTTTGGTTTATAGGCGTTTGTCATTCAGAAGTGAATATTTACGCCTCTTCTCTTAGGATTTTTTTCCCCTTTAAAATTAGATTTTTTGTTTATTTAACATGTACAGATCAGCCTGCATTCCATGCTGAAGGATTTTTTTTTGTGTTTTTAAACTTTAAACTTTAAACGTCAAATGATCTTACAAAATGTAATTGACAATGGCTGGACCAATATAGACCATACAGTTTCTGTATGCAAAATGCGTTCCATAGAAATACATGTACGAGTAATGAGCAAAGAAGATGAGGAGATTGCGCTTGTTAGGTCATTGAAAAAAAGAAAAAAAATGTTTTATCTTTTCTTCTTCTTCTTCTTCTTCAAGATAATCTGCCTGAGCCTTCAATACTGAAGATTCTTGCAGATATACAGTAGGCCCACTCAATTATGCCTGGCCTCTTTCACCTTTGCATGATTAACTTTACAATTTAAACTTTGATTTAAAGATAAACTTGAGTTCTGGTAAAAAAGAAAGAAAATGAATTCTCACAGAATCAAACAAAAGTTACGCTGAATGTTCAAGATTACAAATAAATGTCATTTGTCATACAATTTTGGTAGAAAATGTATAACGATGCGTCCTAAAAAATAAGGACCGTCTGCATTTTCGCAGATGTTTCATATTTTTGATTAACGCATTGGTGATGAAAAAAACGGATTCGGCAATGATTTTCTTGATGCATTTTACATCGACTTACTTTGTACAGAGACCTTCACATTATGAGCAATAAATCCTTGGGGAGACAGACAACCCATAAAAGTGCCCTGACACCATTTGTGTAGTCCCAGGCCTTAAATTTCAATATTTTTAGGGCAAGGCCACTTTTCTGTAGGGCACATTCCTATATTACAGCACAAATAAGAATTGGAAAGGGCACACAAAATCTCCAAGGCCAATGAGAGGGGCATTATGGCCAATCAAAAGGGCATCCACTCCAAGGCCATGTGTGGTGGCCTTGCCCTTGGATTAATTTAAGCCCTGTATTCCCATGTTCGTCTTTCTGTGTACAGTGCTTGTTACTTACCAAGACTGGGCCAAATTTATTATGATTTTGATGAATCCAGAACCTTGCAGTACACACCAATACTTAATGCATGATCAACTTTTTTCTGATCCATTCCACACCTTTTCTTTCACGATGCAATTGCATGACTAGACAGCAATAACCATCTGATTTGGGTCATTTCTTTAATAAAACTGACATTTGTTGTCATTCCCCAATACAGATGGCAACCCAGAGATCTCGTACCGTGGGGATGGCTATGTTATGTACATATTTTCGTCCACGACATTTTCTCCCCGATTTTCTTTATTTAGATCTAATTTCCTGATTTCTAAATCAGATGTACATGTAAATTAGGTCGGTATGTCATTTGTTCTAATTACAGTTATCAAAATTTGATAACTCAATATTAAATTGATAATTTACGGACTTACTTATATGAATTATCCAATTTGTATCTCCGAACGTTCATGCACTCGGAACATAGGGCTATACGACCCGGCGGCCAAAATATTTCCGGGTCAACCTACCAAAACATAGCCAAATGGCCAATCAGAGCACTCGTTTCGTGGGAGTTCGTTGGTCAAGCTGGGCTTACTCGTACGTAGCTACGGTAGCTATTGGACGTTCGAAAAGAAAAAATGAATATTCATCAACTAACACCAAGACGGATAATGTTGACGACGAGACTTTCTCGGATTAATCATTAATTTAGGATCTAAATGAGCAAGCTATCGTAAGTCAAATAAGCTATATATATGTTATTTTTAATTTGTGTTATAATTGCAGCAGTTATGAGAATAGCCTTAAGGGCTCTCTCGAAATGTTTTTTTAATGATATTATTCGAGAGAGCCTTAAACGGCTCCCATACCCCTGCACGGAGAGGCATGTAAACAAAACTCAAAAGTGGTCCAAAATCACACTTTCGCGCACCCGACCAATATTGGACAGTGGCTTTGATAAATTTTGTTGTAGTTTTGGTCTTAATTAGCACTTTAATTTCAAAATCGGATCTAAAAATAACAAAATAAGAGCAATTTTCTTACCAGACCGATACAGCTCAGCTCCCTTTTCACGTGTACCGTGTGAATTCACGATGTCTACACAATGGTGATGACCTCTGACTGGCACTTCCGTAATTGTGGGTAAATTGTGCTGCTTCCGTATAATGCGCTGTATGAGTGTTATTCAGCGCATTATACGGAAGCAGCACATTTACGAAGTGCTAGTCAGAGGTCATCACCATTGTGTAGACATCGTGAATTCACACGGTACACGTGAAAAGGGAGCTGAGCTGTATCGGTCTGGTAAGAAAATTGCTCTTATTTTGTTATTTTTAGATCCGATTTTGAAATTAAAGCGCTAATTAAGACCAAAACTACGACAAAATTTATCAAAGCCACTGTCCAATATTGGTCGGGTGCGCGAAAGTGTGATTTTGGACCACTTTTGAGTTTTGTTTACATGCCTCTCCGTGCAGGAGAGCCGTTTAAGGCTCTCTCGAATAATATCATTAAAAAACATTTCGAGAGAGCCCTTAAGGCTATATGAGGATGTAAAGAGTGAAAATCTCGTTGCATATCTCATTCATCACGGTCCGGTCGAACCGAACCATTTGTTCCGTACAGTGCCTCACAGAAAGAGGTCCCCAGACTTCAGTCTCTGTAATCGGAGGTCTAGTGGAGCCAGACGTAGTCTCAGTGGAACAACCGACGATTAGAGAGACTGAAGCTTTCGGTCTATTGCATGACCAGAACTACATGTCTGATGTAGATTAGAACAGAAGATGTAACTAGTTAGAGACTGGCATATTCAACCCAACATGTTCAATTATTAAAAGATCCATGGGCCTATTTCATTTGGATTTCTATTTTTCTATTCCACTCTCTCTGTATCATCATCAGTTCATAAATCATAACATGCAAATCGTGTTTACACCACACAGCTGCAGTCGACCGAAGATTGCATGAATGGGCGTGGGGAAGTTCTGCGCTACCACTACCGATAGGACCGCTAAGCTAAGGTGTATACTGGTAGCAGTGCAGGCTGAAAATGAAAGAGGAGCTGCGATCGAGTATGAAAACAGGAAGAAATTAAGGATCAAATTAAAGATAAAATGACATCACTATGTACAGAAATCACACACATTCACACAACATATACTTACAATAAATTGTATTATAGAAACTAGCAAAGCTGTCTCTTAAATAGTTCCAACTTCTGAGGGATGAACAGAAACGGCTTCCTTCCACAAACATTTACTTCGCTGATGATCAAATGAATCTCAGTCAACTCGTCCTTGCAAATTCTGTGTACCGTAAGTTTCGAACTAGACCGAAAATTAGTCTATTTCGTTCGGGGATATCATTATGACGCTATATTTTTAACCGGTGGCGGTTTAATCCTTCAAAATCTGTTAATCTACCATATGCCAATTAGCGGACGGATTTATCTGTCTAGTTTCAAACTGTTATGTATTTAAACCTGGCAGTATGTTCCGGGTTATAATGGTATAGATTATAGGGCCTTATAACAGGCGCGGATCCAGGATTTTCCAATGGGGGGGGGGGGGGGGGGGGGGGGGGGGGGGGGGGGGGGGGGGGGGGGGGGGGGGGGGGGGGGGGGGGGGGGGGGGGGGGGGGGGGGGGGGGGGGGGGGGGGGGGGGGGGGGGGGGGGGGGGGGGGGGTGGGGGGGGGGGGGGGGGGGGTGGGGGGGGGGGGGGGGGGGGGGGGGGGGGGGGGGGGGGGGGGGGGGGGGGGGGGGGGG